>NC_136073.1:259121507-259269007 GCF_964261635.1 Lissotriton helveticus | reverse complement strand
GCAGAGACAGGGCGGCACACAAGAGCCCCTCGCCAACCGTGGAGGCCTATCTGCCGTGGAGCATAGCAAGGAACACGCAGTGCCGTTCCTAGTGGATGTGGGCGACAGATGCGGCCGGAGAATCACGGAGATAGGAAGCAGGGGCCAGATCCAGACTGCTCTAAGCGACAAGGCTAGTGCTCGCTACCCAAGAGGACAGAGACAGTGCAAGACCATAAATACTGAACCAACAAAGGCTACGACTGAGGCAGCGGGGGTGGGTGGGTGCCCACTTGCGGAGGCGGCTGGCAATGCCTTGGTGCGGCTTGCGAGTGGGTCACCTCCCCCCCCTGGCCTCTGAAAAAGGAGCGGGTCCCAAGCGGGACTGGGCAGGGGCACCCCCAGGCATTGCTGCAGCCGTGGGTCCTCATTGAGTATTGCCACCTGCCTCCAGGTCGTACCGCTCACAAGGAATAGTTGAGTGGTGCCCTGTCCCGGGACCCCCCTACCAACAACCAATATGACACATGATAAGATACAGGGCACCAAACAGAGCACTATGGACCGGTATACAGGTGCAGGGGATCAGGCGATCGACCCGGTGGGTCAAATCCATGCCATTCCGGACAACGCTGCATTAATGGCTGCCATCACCAAATCAAGGGTTACGATGGAGGCTAAGAATGGTGCAATGGGTTTGGATGCTATGCTGATTCACCAAGATCTACGCTAGGCAGTTGATAGAATAACAGAGGCCGAGACAAGAATATCAAGCTTAGAGGACACGTTTTCTCCTTACAGAAAAAAAGTGTCATCTCTGGAGTCCATAACGAGAGACCTCGCAACCAGGGTGGAAAATGCAGAGGGAAGGGCCAGCAGAAACAATCTATGATTTGTGGGCTTCCCGAAGGGCTGCGAAGGAAATTATGCGGAACAATTCCTCACCACAAGCTAACAGACTGGCTCCCACGTAACTCGATGTCCCAATGCTTTGTTATAGAGCGCGCTCACCGGGTCTTACTTCAAACCCCGTTCCTCAACACACACCCTCACCCGCCCACGCCAACCCGGCGCCGATGCCAGGCCGCGACCTATAATTGCCAGGATCCCCAACTTCCACGACAGAGATATCATCCTGAGACAGGCCTGATTAAAAGACCTGCTCTTCTATGCCTCACAATACATATTAATCTCTCCGGATTATACTAAGCTAGTACAACAACATTGACAATCCAAGGCCCGCTTGCGAGATCTGAAAATCCCATATGCCCTACTGTTTCCAGCCCGCCTGCGGCTCTCCTATCAATTGCGTTTGCTCTTTCTTGAAACACTGGAGGAGGTGTTTGCCTGGACTGATGAAACTGTAAGCGCGAAGCCCCATACCACAACACGACTCTGATTCATCATCCGGAGATACAATGCGTAAACTTAAACTCAAAGGAAAACAAAACCACAAATCAAGGTCGCAACGCTGATCCAAGACCGGCAGTGAGGCCCACTCGAGGGAGGTCCAGATCCGACACGTATCACCAACTTCACAGTGCAATGACTAAGGGTCACGGACGATATTCAATGCAAGCCAATGGTGATGTACTACGTGGGCTACCCCCGAGGAACTATCTATATAGTCAAGAGACTAACTCAATCTTAGGGACAGTTGAATGGGGATCCATTGGCGAGGGTATGATTCTGGCCCAAGTTGGGGCAGGAACTACACCTTAGCCGCAGCAGATGCTTCAACTGGTTGAGGTACTGGGGAGGGAGGGTAAGAGGGGTTGATGGATTGTTTCTAATTGTTGATTGTGCTATGTCTCTCTATTATGCGTATAATACCCCCACAGACGAAGACATGCACAGGTCCATTTCTAGATTCCAAACCCACCAGACCCTATGTCAATTACCATGATGGGAGGCCCAAGGGTTGGGCTCTGAATAGTTAGCTGGCACGTGCAGAGCATCGTAGACAAGATAAAAAGAGGTGCCATACTCCGCCAGGCCAAACAATATAAAGCAGATGTTCTTCTCTTGCAAGAAACTCACCTTCTAGGTACCAAAACACCATGCCTCTCCGGCTTTGGCTTTGTACACATCTTTCACACAGGATTCACCAGAGGATCCCAGGGCGTGGCATTTCTAATACATCGCAGGGTTTCCTTTGCACACGTCAACTCCTGATCCGATCCACAAGGAAGGTATATCATTGTTTCAGGTACAATACATGAGGAACAAATTGTCCTAGGAAGCGTCTGCACGCCCCACCCCACTGGTTTGGTCCTTTGTAGAGTCCATTCCAGTCTCCCCCTTATCAAGATGGCACCCTACATCCGACCAGTGGGAGCTCCTCCATTGGGGCACGGGGGCGTCGCCCCACTGCCTTTTCGCAGTGCGAGAAGCAGAAACATAAAACGGTAAAACTACAATTTTATGTGTCAGCTTCTCGCACTGCGAGAAAGCAAAAGTGCCTGGTTGGGGGTGGGTGGGTGGTCCTGCTCAAGGGCAGGGGGTGGGGGGGTGGCTTGCCCACCGTTGTGGGCCCTATTTGGTCAGCCCCAGGGCCGACCAAAGCAGTCATGCACACTCTACATTTTCTCTATGTAGGCTGCATGCAGCCTACATAGAGAAAATGGCCTCCGTACAGGCGCCCGGCTGGGGCACTGTCCACTGCACCGCACCAATCACAACGCTGCCATGCAAATTGCATTCTGTCATATATGGCAGATCTGGTACACCCAGATCAGATAGGCTTCATGTCCCATCGTGCCACACGCCATAATATACGTCGCATCCACAATGCCATTGCAGCGACAGACCGCATTGACGGCCCAGTGGCATTATTATTAGCGAATATTGATAAAGCTTTCGATTCACTGAACTGGGCATATCTGTTCGCTCTTCTACAATGTCTAAATATAGACCCCCAATTTATTTCATATATACATCTGCTTTATAAAGGCCTCACAGCCTCAGTTCAGGTGGCAGGTTCAGTCTCCCATTACTTTCCCATTGGACATGGCACCCTTACGGGATGCCCTCTATCCCTGTATCTATTTGCGTTGGCCATGGAACCGATGGCTTCTTGGATTAGAATTGACATGCAGGTCAGAGGATTCGAGTGGTCTAGAGAAATGTCAGATCATATTACATTATTCGCAGACTATCTCCTCTTCTTCCTCACCGACTTAACAGGACAGGGCGAGGCTACTTCGAAAAATGCAAATATTCTGCAACACCGCGGGGCTATACATAAATACCTGTAAATCAATCCTTTGGTCACTGCGGAGCACTAGTGAAATGGGCACACGGTCCAAAGACTTGTAGATAACCACAGATAGTTTTAAATACCTGGCGGTGTACCTGTCAACGCCCCAGCAGGTATCATGGGAGAAGAATTTCACCCCTATATGGTCGCAAGTGCAAACTGAGATAAAGTCGTGGTTGCGCCTGCCCCTCTCTATCCTCGGGAGATCGTCCATCTTCCAGATGGTTTCCCTCCCTAGCTCTTATATCAGTTGCAAAATCACCCCTTCTGATATCGCCTACATAGTTCCGACAGATATATACAACTCTAGGCTAATTACTCTGGGCTGGCGGTGCCACTAGGGTCTTTCTAAGAACATGCTTTCAGTCCACATATTGTGGAGGGATAGTAACCCCAGACATCCAGTGGTATTATGCAGCTTTCAGGTCTTAGTACTGAATGACTGGTGTTATGGAGGCAGACAAGACCTGGCGTACACATATGAGCACTGGTTGATGGGAGACATGCTTCCCCATTCCTACTTCTATAAGACATGCGAGCTTCGACTACTCTCGTAGGCTACAAGGGTGGTGTTTGGGGTCTTGAATCAATCACTGTACCGAATGGGATGGTGGGGCCGACTGACGGGAGAGACATCCTTGTATCAAAATGGTATTTTACCCCAGTTGTCCACAATGTCCGGTTTTAGGGGCTGGAATGACATTGGTATCTCCGCACTGGGAGTAGTCATGCGTGGACGAACACTGAAATCCTTCTAAGACCTCCAAAGGGAATTCGACATACAGCACTCACAATTATATGAATACCTACAATTTTAAGACCAATTCAATTCCAATACTTGCATCAAGTGCATTTCACCAGACATAGGCTGTGGAGGGCGGGACGGTTAGCCTCCCCTACTTGCTTGCGCTGTGGTGACACAAACGGTACATTTATACACACAACCTGCCAATGTACCGCGCTTAATAGGTTCTGGAGAGGGGCCATTACATGTCTAGCTGAAGTATTCGGATGGGATATACCTATATCACCAAAACTAGTCTTACTACACATCTCAGATGGGATCGGAGGCAATCGATACAAACACCATATACAATTTTTGGGCTTCCCCCTGGCAAAAAAAAATATAGCCAGGGCTTTGAAAGCTCTGTCCCCTCCTACGATAGGTGCTTTGGAACCGGGATTAGATTTTTGTATGGGCCTGGAGCCTCCAATATTTAAAGCCAAAGGATGTCCACAGAAGCACCCCAAAATTTGGGAAACATGAGCGGATTACAGAGGGCTCTCTATGGAGCCCCTCACTCAAACGGCAACATAAATCAGAGTATCAGAATAACAAGATGATGGGCGATGACATTCCTATACAGAGTAGCAATAAATAAGAAATGGTGGCGGGTGAAGATCCATGTATGGAATGGCACAATTGACATGGCACAGACCTGAATCATGGTTCAAGTTAAAACAGCAGAGGTATACCAAAGTGTTTACCCTTGACCCCTTCCATGCTCATGACGAGCTGAGCTCGTCATGAGTTGCGCCGCTCGCATGCTCATGACGAGCTCAGCTCGTCATGTAACGCGTTTTTTTTTTTTAAAAGCCGCACAGCGCGAAAATCGCGGCCGCACGCATGCGGTTAAAAGGCAGATATCTCAAAAACTGCAAAACAGATTTACGCCAAGACAGAACAAAACATGTTTCTCAATAACCAGCTTGGTGTAAATCCATTGAGCACTGCCGGTTGAAGCCATTAGCAAAATTTCATTGGGGAGATCATGTTTTTTGACATAGCCCTTAACTTGTTTCCCCATGCATAAATCTACACAAATATTTGCATGGCAGATCTTAGCTGGCTATGCTAGTGATTTTCTAAATTTCCTGTGAAGCTGTACATGGGGTAAAAAGTTATAGGCAAATCAGCAAAATCCTTTGGAAAATGCTTCTGAAACATAACTGCACAGTGGTCACGATTAATTTGTAATATATAGCTATACATATTTATGCCATAGCAGTGAACATAAATGCAGCGCAAAAACTCTGTATTATTAAACATATTTTCACACATTTATTCAAAGGCCAAATTCCGGTTTATTTCCAGAGTACAGTGAAATTCACATGAGAAAAGTATTACTTTCTGCTGTCAAATTGCATGTTATAATTATTTTAAACATTGACACAACACTAGGTAATATATTCATGATGTCTCTTCAACATGGTTTTACCCCACTCCAGAAAAGTAACCCTTTGTATTATGGTTTTGTTAAAATATCTCTGATTAAAATAAATATAGATGCACACATGCCATGGCACAAACAACACATGCAGATCCATAGAGTATAATATGCGATTTATTATTACCATTATTGGGGGAGTGGGGGGGGGGGCATTGTGACCCCCTAGGCTTTGATTCTCATGAGTCATGCCTACTCCCCAAGCTCAACAATGGAAATAAATAGATTATACTCCGTGCAGCTGCATATATACCATATCATTATTTTAATCTGCGGTTCACTTGCTTCTTATATTTTTCTGAGGGTTGAGGCACAGTAGCCCCTGCTTGCCTGGTAGCCCCACAAATAGGTCTGCCAACTGACGGGAATCAGTGCGAGATCTTGCAAAAGCCAGTTCCAACTTTCATCAAAAAAAGATGAACGCCTTTTTAAGACTCATCACTTAAAATAGGAACTTTGTGGCCTACTTCGGGATCATAGTTGCCAGAGTGGCATCCAAGAAACACCCAAAGAAAGGAAAAGGGGCTGAGCAGTGTTTTAAATCTCTTGATGGCCTGAAGACACAAGTATGCAATACACTTGTTCTGGAGGCCCCTAACTACACCCTACCTTTAATTGTACAGCCGGATGCCTCAGATAAAGAAGGTGAATCAGTGGTGGCTCAACTTGATTAGAAGGGTAGCGAGTGCCCAGTGGCTTTTATCAGTTGTAGGTTACACCATAGAATGCAGAACTGGACGGCCATTGAGAGGGAATGCTTTCTCATAATGCGGGATTTGAGAAGGTTCTAGCCATATTTATTTGATACTAAGCTTGTGATACAGACAGATCACAAGCTGCTCAAGTGGTTGAAGGTAATTAAGAGTGAGAATGCTAAATTACTGAGATGGGCTACCTCCATAAAAGGCCTAGATTTTACAATGCAGCACCAAACGAGAATGATTAATGGAAATGCAGATGGACTTTCCTGCTGGTTTTATCAAGCCCATGACTGGATTTCAACGTTGGAGAAAGGGTATGTGAGGGACATCTGTTGGTACAGGGAATACCTCATGACCTGGGTGCCTGACTGCATTGATCTGGTGTCCTAACTTTTTTGGGCTCCTGTTGCATGCTAATTTAGCATGTTTGCAAATGCCTCTGCCTGTCCCTGAAATGAGTAGGTCCTGGACTTGAAGTTATTAGAAGGGGCACACCAAGCATGCCTTCATTCGGCAACAGTCGCCTACTGCCACGGTCACAGGTTTAGTATGTAGAGTGGTGGTACAGCGTACCTTGTTTTGAGAAGTAATAGTGTAACATTTTATTCTGAGTCACCAGAATGGAAGCCTGCTCATGCAGAGTTATGCTTCTATGTGCATACAAAACGGCGCTAGAATCAACATTGTGTGATTTCGTGAAAATCAGTTAACCAGTGCTGCGTGTCGGACATCAGAACTATATCTGCCTTACGTATGAAATTGCTTCACCAATACAACACTTGTTGTTCAAGTTTAAAGTCCTCTATGGCAGAGAAAGAGAGAACTCAGAAGTCTTCTGTGAAACCGGACCAAGTGCCTGCCAGACAACTGTTCTCCTATAGGAGAAGGGACATCATCTGAAGTCTAGATCTCTTGCTAGAGAAGCTGTGGACCTGGCAGGAGGAGAGAATGTACAAGGAACGAGCATGGTGCATGGTCTATGGTGGCTGTGGCGCCGATGGAGCTGACTGGTGGAGAGTGATCCTGGAAGACCCTGGCATTTGAGCGCAAACCCAGATTCTCACAACTGTTGCTTGCAGGAATTGAGACTCCATGACTGTGCAATTGCTAAGGCCCGGCTGGGTCTTTCATTACTAAAGCATGATCTGACTGTGTTGCGTTGAAAGTGCCGACAATGTGACCAGCCAGTGCACGGCTACAACTGCTAAAGGTGTGACCAGCATGTGAGGAACTAAGTCGACAGAATTTCTTACCAGCCCATATGGCGCTGTGACTGCCAAATGTCACAAGGCACTTTCGGGGTGCTTCATACGTGGTCCTTTCAGCCGCGACAGTGGCTCATCTCAGGACTGCTGTTTACTGCTCGAGCGAGCAGAGGAATCAGAGTGAGAATTCCTCTAAACACAGCCCACCGCCAAAGGCTGGAGGATCTTGAAGACTGCTTGCCTTATTGTCGTCAGTCATCGGAGTGCGTGGGTGTGGCCCAGAGTACTGGGTAAAACAAATGAGAACTGAGAGCACTGAACTCACCACATTATTTCCCCGAGCACTGCCTAGGGACAGTGGGTACAGCACCTGTTGAATAGTGCCCATAGACACACACCTAGTTTCAGTTGCTAGCAGTGTGTAGCATTGAGAATCACTGTGTAATAGAGTACTTTGTTTTTTTTGTAAGCAGTGAGTACTGGGACATTAACTTCATTGGGTTGTTAATTTACTGTAAAGCTTTGAGGACGAGCACCGCCACACTATCCACCTCCCTGCGAAGCCTGTGACTGCTCTCTGTCGCTATCCAGAGAGTCAAGCGTAGAAAGGGTTCTACCTGGCTCAGTTTGCGGAGTCTTTGTAGGATGGGCCCTGGTCAGTAGACTAGGCTCACCTTGTGTCTTCTCACAACAGGGTCTGACATTTCCCATCTCAAGGCGAACTGGACTGACAGTTAAGATTTGACTGTTTTAAAATGGAACAGGACAAAGACTAGCATTTAGCGAGAGTACCTGTCATGAGTGGCATAGTGGGCAAGAAAATAATGATCTTGAATGTAGCCCAAACAATTACCGCCTGCTGAGACTTTTGCAAGCATTCCACCCATTAATTACCTTTGTTTTTCAGGGTGATGTCATAAGTGCGGGACCAAGTCTAATCTGCAGATGTCTGATCCATGCCTGGAATAGAAAGAAGGCAAATACCATGGCACCAAAAGTGGAAGGGTGTTTTAAGAAAGTGGCTTTGTTTGTTTTCATGTTTGTATGTTACTTTTGGTGTTGTAGGCAACATGGTGGGAGTTTCATTTCATGTCTGCAGGGCGTGCTGGCTGGTTTTATTTGTAATGTTCATAAATATTTATTTCTCCGGCTGACGTTCTGTGAAATTCGTGAAAACATGAGGGACACTTCACTCAGGTAAGGAACAACGTCCAGTTTATTATAACACCTCAGCCACAGCCGAGCCCCACATTAATTCAGATGCGGGTCACCATCGGCGTCTCTTATCGAACCTCCAGATTCTGAAGGCTCCGATAAGAGGAGACAATCCGCACTCCCAAGGGTTGGACATGGGTCTGCGAAGTGACCGCAGACCAGCCAATAGTGAGTGCACAGGCAGAATGCCACACATCTCCCTCCTTTATACAATGGCATGGATAACAACCTAACAATGTGAGCTATAGGTAAAACCTTATTTAACATGTATTACAGGAGAGAACCCAAACAGGGTGGAAGCAAGCAGAGGTGGGACTGGAAAAATTACAAAGGAAAGATGCAGGTGACAGGGAAGAAAGGAAGAGCTGCCACAAGATAATACAGTGGAACCCAATACAATCGTGTGTCAACTCAATTTGAAGGCCAGAAGAGAAAACAAAGGACATCTCGAGGAAATGATCAAGGAAACAGTACATCAATGCTTCAAGTTAATTACAAAGTCTTTGAGATGAGCAGGGATGCAGGTCCTTTGCCCACTCACCCTAACAGGTAACTCAGATTTCTCCTTGTCAGTAACGTTTTCTTCTGTGCCATGTTCAGTTCCCCCACAGAAGGCCACCCTTCCCAGAATCCATATTCTTCCATCCTGCATTTTTACTGCATTACAGAAGAGTTTGATAATCTTCCTGGGTTCAGTACATTTTGATCCTGCTCGGTGACCAATGGGAGCCCTCACCTTGATCCACTCACCCAGCCTAAACTGGATTAGTTTGGTCTTGCGAGCCTGGTCCTAATGTTCCTTCCTAGCCTTTTACAAATCTACCTCCCTTCTTATCCAAGCCTACTTGGTGTCCACCTTTACCCATCCCTAGTATCACTTCATCCACCCTGGAGTTGGGTTTGCGACCGTTCAACAGTTTAAAAGGTGTCCTGTCAGTGGACTGATGCGGAGTGAGGCGATAAGCTTCCAACCTTTTCATAGTTTCCTCCCTCCAAGATAAACCACTACACTTGGCTAGTTGTATAACTTCATTAAGCGTTTTGTTGAATCATTCTACTACTCCATTTGTTTCTGGATGACAGAGGGCACAGAGTTTGGGTCTAATCTCATTGCGATCTCAAAACGCCTTCATTTCTCTGGAGCAAAATTGTGTCCCATTATCTATTAACACAGTGTTGGGTAGGCCCTCTCTCATGAACACTTCCACAAGGAATTTGATCACCGCCCTAGAACTGGTATCAAACACAATTTTTATTTGTGGCCAACCTGAGAAGAGATCAACACCAGTAAGTATGTGGCATCACCTTTACCTGACAAAGGGCCTAATATGTCCACCGCCACCTCCATCCACGGTCCCTGGGGAAGCGCACGACACACCATGGGTGAGGTGTTAGATTAGAGGACCTTGTCACTGTTTGAGCATGGTAAACAGTCTCTCACCACCACTTCCACTGCAATATCAGTAGCCAGTCATCAAAAATCCTGGTGCAGATGGTGCTGGACGCCTCAATGGCCTTCGACAGTATCGAATGGCCGTACTTATTTATGGTACTGCAGCGACTTTCTGCAGTTGGGTGCGCCTGTTGTATGAACAACCAGTAGCGAGGGTGAGGGTTAATGGAGCAATGTCTCGGGTATTTCCACTGCGTAGGGGCACCAGGCAGGGATGTCCTCTGTCCCCTCGAAGGGACAGGTCCTTCTGGGGCTTGGCACTTACTGATGAGTGGGAGGAGCGTATATCCTTATACGCCGATGATATCGTCCTCTACATGAACAGACCCTACCACTCAATGGCGCAGGTGCTTCATCTCTTCGAATTATTCGGTAGCTATTCCGGGTACACGATTAATTGGGCCAAATCCTTGATTTACCCACTTTCAGGCTCACCCCCGCGGGCCCCGAGGGGGTGTCCTGCCTCGATAGTTACTGAAGGTTTTAAATATCTTGGGGTGTATGTTACCAGGGACAGGGTGGAGTTAAAAATCTAGAACCTCAAGTGGCGTGCTGGTACCGTACCGGTAAATTGTGGCAGATTAGTGCTGACATACTTGCGTGGCGGAGATGCAGCTAGTGATACAAGGAGCCCCAGCGAAGTTGCAGGTACAGTGCTAATTCAAGTGTTACTGCGTGACAAAAATGTGAGGGGTGCATCTCCGACTTGTAGTGGCGAAGTTGACAGAAAAGGCTCGTGCTTAACTTCAGGGCGAGCTCCGGGCAATGGCGACCGTGTTAGTACATCTGGTGAAGGCTCATCACTTCCGTGTGAGCTTTAGAGTGAAAAAAGGGGACCTCCCAACTTCGTCACGTGAGTGAGTGCCCGCCTAGCTGTCTTTGGTAGAAATGTTTTTAAAGGGAAGGAGTGGGTTAATTGTAAGAGCGTACTAAGACACAATAATGATAACCCATATTATGAGGCCACAGGGACTGTTGGCATATGGTGGGGCCATCATTCATTGGAAACGAAGGGTTGTGCAAGGAGTTCCCAAAATTGTAAGTATAGTGCTCTGTGATGCAAACCGCATTGATCTGATGAGTTGATGCAGATTACCAAAAGTTTTTGAAGAGGCATTTTGAAGATCACGTGTCGGTTGAGCATAAAATACCAATCGTGTGAAATGTTAACAAGAAGGAAAGGAAAGAACGAAGGAAGAAAGGGAGCAGGGTGAACAACAGAAGGAAGGACATTGAGGAGAAACGTAGCCGCAGACTCTTTGGACGTTAGGAAAAGGCACGCTGAAGGGCGAGGGAGGCGAGGGATGGAGGAGAAATGCGAGAAATGTGTGAAGCAGGGGGAGGGGGTAGCGGATACCTTTGAAGTGAAGCTAAGCTTCACTTCAAAGGCTTGTTGGCACAGCGCACGCTGGGGGATGCCTGTGGGAGGGAGGCTGGTGTCTGTGCACGCGCTTTTTATGGCAATGCACATGCACATTGAGCGAGCTTTTCACGGGCACTGCATGGAATCGCCCGATCTCGGTAAGCTCTGTTTAAGCCCCTTTATATCTCGCTCCGCTCATTGCGCATGGGCATTGATAGGTCACGAGACCTAAAAAAAATCATTTATAAGACCAATAGCTCAAACTTTCCTAATGCGAGCCCTATTGCATTTCCAATGCTTGTTTTTAAACTTGGTAACACTCTCTGGGCATTGGTTGCACCTCATTAGTACCAGTTTAACACCTAGATATAGAAATAAGCAACAGAAAGGGGTCTGCAAAGGGCCTTCCACTGCGCAGCAACACTTGTTGCTGCATTTTTAGTAATTTCTGAACCATTTGACCTACAACTTTTTTTTGGGCTAAAATCTGCAGATTATGCAGCGGATAATGGATTATATGACAAATGCGACAAATCTATTATGCAGAATCACCATGGGCACACAATCGTATAATTCCAGTAGCCCAGCATAAAGGTGAGGAATGGTGTAGTTCTTAATTGAAATGTGTTGTTGGCATAAGTTATGCCACTTCATTAGTATCTCACAGCAGTTAAATAGGTTCCACTCATGACCCATTCCTTTTTTATGCATTTTTAGGTTCTCTCCAACAGAGTTCTAGTGAGAGTACTACCATGACAAAGTGATGGCTAAGTGTCCTGCTAAAATTAATAAATGCACACGTTTGTTGCTTCCCACAGAGCCATATTTTTTCTCCAGTGAGTAGTGTCATATCCTTCTACAAGCCTTAGCTACAAAAATAACCACCTCATAGATTTGTGGATGAAGTGTTGTCTGGTTGCGGACCTTGAATCCTGCAAAGATCTGGATTCTAATCCCAACATCGTTTGCTTCTAAAGTTTTACGCTTCAAACACTTATTAAAGATAATCAAAAAGGCAACTAAATATTAGTTTTGTCAACATTTCTACAGAGAGGATCTCCAAAGCCCTGAGAAAGTTTAAGTAAGCTCACTCAAAATATGGACATTTCCATGACTGTGGAGACCCACACAATTTGTTTTCAATTCCAGGGGAGAGGAGGGATGTTCTATTATCTCATCCCTTCTGATTTCAGTTTTTTAACATTAAGAAGAGCTCCAGAACTTCGACAGATAGGTGGGGAGGGTATAGCCAAGAATAAGAAAGGCATTCGCTTGGGACAAGTAGAAGGGCGCACAGCGTCACATCTCACAGTCTTGCGTCCAACAAGGCTGGCCTATGGGAATCCTTTCCTTACAAGTGGAGCACGTTATTCATCTGGCCAGGCGCCAGTGTTAGTAGGCATGAGGCTGGCTGGATGGTGAGGGTTTTAGGAACGTTAAGTGCCTAACGACACTTCGGGCCAGATGTAGGTAAATAATATTTACCGACCTCTTAAATACCGAGTCATACCGACTCGGTATTACCGAGGAGGAAAATGAGATGTAGGTAACAATGACGGTATAAAATACCGACTCGGAACCTGTCGGTACTCGGAAACGGTATTTACCGACTCGGAATATACCTACACGGTAAAATCCGAGACGGAAAAACCAAAACCGATCCACCGGTGCCATGGCCCATAGGAATGAATGGCAACTTCCGACCCGGAAAATACAGAGTCGGGAAAAACCGACCCGGTATTTACCGTGTCGGAACTATCCGCCGAAGAATTTGAAACTGACAAACATGTGTGCCTGTGAACCAATCAGGTACTTCAACCACACCCAAATTCCAAGCCACAGGGGAACTAACCAATCAGATCCAAGCACCACACCCCAGTACCTGGGACAGGCCACGCCCATGCAGGTGCAGAAACAAACAGTCAGGAGAGCAGGAGGACAGAGTGTGGAGCAGCCTTTCCTGACACAAACTACACAGCAAGATGGAGAGCCAGGAGGCACAGAGAGAAGCTGCTGAGCGCAAAAGGAAGCAGAAGTTCAGCCAGGAGGAACTGCAGGTGCTGATTTCGGAGGTTGTCAGACATTATGGGAAAATATTTGGAAAGCAAACTCTGCATGTTGCTGAATCAATCAAGCGCAGCACCTGGTTGGACATACAAGGCAAGGTAAATGCCATTGGTGTCACCCACCGTGACCTTGAAGACCTAAAAAAACGGTGGTATGACATCCGCATAATCACCAAAAAAAAGCTTGCTGCCCACCGCAAGGAAAGTGCTGCTACAGGAGGCGGAAGAAACAGAGCCCCCAGACTCACCGACATTGAGGAGATGGTCGCTACAACCCTTGAGAAGGAATGTATACACGGAATAGGAGACGCAGACAGCTCAGCAAGAGGAGCAAAGAAAGCAGGTAAGATGCAGGAACAATATCATTTACCCTTTTACCTATTCCCCTCACAGGATAAATCAGACTCCACAACAGGTTTAACTAATGTCCTGCAATGCATCCTGGGAAATGTAGTCATGTGTAGATACCTCAGAGCAGTCAGCGTGCATTGCAGCAAGGGGAGCAACAGACAAGTAGCATAGGCAAATGAGAGACAGGCAAATGTGCAATAGAAGTGTATTTAATCTCATGACACAGGTGAACAACATTACTGACACAATGTCCATGTCTGTCCACAGGAGAGTCAAAGCGCAGCACAGCTGAGGTCAGAGAGAAGAGGAGGGAAGGAGCCGGACCTAGCACTTCTCACGGAGGGCAGGACCAAGAGCAGGCTGCCCCGATACCTGAGGAGGCAACTGCTGAATATCCACGTTCCCCTCTCCTATTTGGTAGTCAGGACACAGGAGCGGCAGAACTATCACCCACCCCCACATCACCATCCCCAGTGCTGGGAAGAGTCAGGAGCCATGATGTGCCCCCTCGCAGAATACTGCAAACATCATCGGAGGAGGAGGAGGTGGAGGGTGACACACAGGACAGAGGCAACACCGAGCAGCAGCCCAGTCCCAGAGTCACGCGGGCCAGTGTCCGAGGGCGACGGCCACGGGAGGTAGAGGATGTGCGGCAAGTCCAAGGTGTCTTCTGCGGACTGGAGGCCACCATGGTGAAGGTGCAGCGCCTGCAGGCAAAAGCAATGATGGGGGTTCAGAGGCACGCACGCACAACTAACAATAAACTGGAAGCAGTAGGCAAGGGCATAGGGGACATGGCAGAAGGCATACAATCCATGGCGTCAGGAATTTCAGATATCACACAGTGCATGACTGTCCTGTGTGACAAATTGGACAGGGACCATTTGGAGAGACGCAAGGCCCGTGTGGATGTGCGCCAGCAAACCAAGGCCCTGAACAGGTTTGCAACTGCTACCACTCTGCTGTGCAGACGGTCAGTCACGATGCAGGATGCCATAGTGCAGTGCTGCACCAATTTAAGTGAAGGTATGGCCAGGATGACCACTGCCATGGAGCTAGTGCTCGCGCATCAGACTGGCACTGGAGGCGACACTTGTGCTGCCGAAAGCGAGGGGTCCACCAGCAGGAGTGGTGCAAGCACTCCTGTGCATGACTTACGGAGGAGTGGCAGGCGTGGGGGAAGTTTGACAGGCCAGCGTGAGGACATAGGCTCACAGCCACAGCAGCCCCGCCCTGTGGCCCGTGGCCACAAACAATGACTTTGCACTCCACCCAAGGCTGTAGTCACGGTGGTGTGAACCGTGACAACACACTCATGGAGTGTTAGTATTAGTGAGCCCAATGTGAGCTAACAATGCTGTGGCGTAGTGATTATTAAACTACTTACACAAAGTTACATTCATGCCTGTGTCTCTTTACTCACTCAGAAATATTGTTGTGTAACCTCTGCCCGTCTCAGTCTCCCATCTGTAGCTGCTGCTGCCACTGTGGCTTGGGGCTCTGCCACCTCTGGGTCGTCATCAATGTCCTCATGAAATGTGAGCTCCACCTCAGTGCCTTGCTTGGTGGCGAGATTATGCAACATTGCACAGGTCGCTATTATTTTGCAGCAGATGATTGGGGTGTACTGCCGTGCACCTCCACTCTTGTGGAGGCAGCGAAACCTGCTCTTTAGGAGTCCAAATGTGCGCTCAACTACGTTTCGTGTGGATCTGTGAGCCACGTTGTATCGCCTTTCACTCCTGGTGGATGGGTTGAGGTAGGGAGTGAGCACGAAGGACCGCAGGGCATATGCACTGTCGCCTAGGGGGAGAAAGATAGACATTAATTGCAAGTACTTGAGACGTAGATCTGATGTGAGTGTCAGGGTGTGTCAATGTGATTTACCTAGCAGGTATCCATTTCCAAATTCTCCGGCAAGTAGGCGTGTGTATATTCCACTGTTCTGGAATATGTATGAATCATGGGTACTTCCGGGGAACTTGGCTACGATGTCAGTGATGAGGTTACCTGCATTACATATGACCTGGACGTTGATGGAGTGCGTCGATTTGCGATTCCTGTATATGTGCTCTGTGGCTGCAGGTGGACAGAGTGGGACGTGGGTGCCATCGATGCAGCCGATCACGTGAGGGAAGTGTGCCAGTTGATAAAAGTCAGTCTTGGTTTTGGCTAAATCTGCCGGTGTAACAGGGAATTTAATATAATGCCCCATCCTCTGCATCATGGCGTCAAGAAACCTCCTGAAGAAGCGGGACAGGCAGCCCTGGGACACGCCACCCACTACAGCTATCACACTCTGGTAGCTCCCTGAGGCCAGCAGGTGTAAGCTACATAGCACCTGGACATGAGGTGGGATGGCATGGGCCCTGGGTGTTGGGTGGTCCAGGAGAGGGTGTAGGTCCCTGATCAATTGCTTGATGGTGTCTGGGTGTAGCCTGTACCTCTGCAGTATTTCAGGCTCTGTCAGTTGGAACAGTGTTATCCTCTGCCTGTACACTTGTTCCTCCCTTAGCCATTCTCTCTGTCCTGCTGCCTGTAGTCTCTGCCGTCTTGCTATGATGTAGAAAGCCGCCATCATGGGTCCTGAGGTGCATTTTGGGACTTTTTTTATAGCCCTCCCTTGGTTACCACCTGCTTTCAATGCATGGTAAATACCGACTTAAAAATACCGTTTTTCGGCAGAATCGGTATTTTTGGGCTTACCTACATCTCCAAGGCTCATTTTACCGTTTCTGATTTACCGAGTCGGAAAATACGAACTCGGTATTTATGTATACGGTAGATTCCGACACGGTAATTTTACCGGGTCATTCTTACCGAGTCGGTATGTTTCCGACTCGGATTTTAAGAACATCGGTATTTTCCGGCCTCCTACATCTCATTTCCTCGGTAACGGCCGATTTTACCGGTTTTCGGCCGTTACCACCCGGTAAAAGCCTACCTACATCTGGCCCTTCATCTTTAATCTAAGTTAAAACTATTAAGACTTCAAAAATATTCTAATTGGCCAGTTCTGGATCCCCAAATAGGCAAAGTAGGCACTGGCCTTAGGGCCCCACTCGTTCTACGGGCCCCGTGACAACGGATCAAAATACAACTTAAAGAACATAAACCAGAGACCTAAGATTCACATAACAGTTTGTCTCTTAAAAGCTTATCTTCTGACAGCTGTCAGTTTGTAAAACAAATCCGGCGCACTGGGTATTAGGAGATAATTTGCGAGGGGGCGGACCGAAATTTCAACTGCCTAAGGGCCTCCAGAGAGTTTAATACGGCACTGTACTTGGCCAACAAACCACACAAAACTCAGCTCGTTACTTAAACCATGGTTCGTACAGTTTCTTGAGTCCAAGAGTTAAGGGTAGAGGTGGTCCAAGGCCAGAATTCCCGACTTTGCAACCACGGAACCAAGCTCGAGCCCTGGCGTTGGCTCAACAGCCTTGTGATTTTCGGCAAATCACTTAATATCATCGTGCTTAAAAAGATTTTTTTTAATGAATGTGACCTTGTGTAATGTAATTTTGGTGCTTATGTTAAATGCCTGCTTTCCTTTGTACCAAGTTTGCCCTATATGAAAACTGAAAAAGGGTGAACATTATACGGAAAATTAACAATGGAATTTTACTGGCCTGAATATCACTTTGAAGCGCCCTGAACAGAAGTAAACAAACGCTTTTTTTGGTCCTACAAATTAGATTCTGTGTGCTTGTTTTTGCGTCCTCGAGCTGACAGCTATGTTCTTAAGACACCAATTAAACACCGGAAGCGACCCTGGCTTCCCCAGAGACTGTCTTATTTATTGTTTTAAAGTTTCAACTAAGCGTTCTCCACACCTGGAATCCGAGCCGTTTACAGGGTTCAGGCAGATAATTAGGAGAATGCACGAGGCCGGCGAAAACACACCATCCAGAGCGGAAGCAAGACGGGCGTATCACAGAACTGGCACAGCGGGCATCGGCAGCTGTCGGGGGAGGGCAGAGAGCTTTAACACCACTGTAAGAAATGCCCAGAATACTAAACCGGGTCCCAGCGTGAACATACAGGCCTCCTTGTTGAACAAAGGAGGCGGTTTGCAGGTCGAGCGGGTTAGCACGTAGCCGTCACATCCCTGGGAGAGGGATGACAACTGGGAAAAGAGGAAAGCAGTGTTATTAAAATCCTTGTAATGTCCATGACCTGTCTTCCAGAAATCTTTGGGGAAGAGGCCAACAAATTAGGGGAAATACTAGCTTAATAAACACATTCTAACAAGGGTGAAATACAGCTTACCTGACGTCGCTCTGGAGCCTGCAGTGGAGCCCGTCGGCCTGGAGCACGCCTCGGAAGAGACGCCAGAGGGCGGGAGCGTGACGCCGTGAGCGTGCACGTTGGCGTTCACAGACCCGAGTCAGCTCGTGCCCAGGTCTGTAGCGGCTCGTGCACAGCTCTGACTCCCTTGAGGCCTAGCAAGGCGGCTATAAGTCTCGTTGGCGGCAGCGCTTCGCGCTGCAACGCCAGCGAGACCTAAAAAGGTGAGTGAGCCTGTAGGCCTCACTCAAATGAAACAGGGTAAAAAGGTCTTGTTCAATAGTACTGATCACAGCCACCACCACCACAGCGCTCGTGCTGCTTAACTCCTGGTGAAGGCGGTAGCCTTCCACCGCTATGAAGGTAGTGCTTTTTAGCGCCCCTCCTGGTGTAACAAGACCGATATCCATGAGATAGGCCGCTATGTCATGCTGCCCATGAGTAATCTGTGTTCGCCTGTGAACACGAATCAGCATTAGGGATCCAGACAACAGCAAAGCTGGGCACTCAGGGCAGGAGTACACATCTATTACCATGCAGATTACTTTTCCATCAAACATTTACAGAGCAAGACCGCCAATGACTACATGGACTGAGCCATTACACCATGCAGAACGATGTCATGTGTGGAACTAGAGTGTAAATGACCATGCACCACCACATGCATACACCATGCAGAACAATGGTAGAAGAGGTGGGACCAAAAGGCCCGCTATGTGTCTATTTGAAAATATACTAATATATACATATATTATTAAATTTTTTTATTACAAAATACTCGCAAGATGCTAAGCATGACAGGCCTTCCGAAGAGATTCTAGCAAGAATTATCATAGTGCAAATGTTCTACCCATAGGGTTTGTCAAAAAGAGTAACTAACACCAAAATCATTTCCAATAAAGGTAAACTGTAAGATTTCAAGGAACAAAGTACCTGGCAGCAGGCTTTAATATAGTGCAAAAACATTCCTTCCTTGAAGGCATATACTGGTTACATAGAAAATAAATAAGATTTACTGCTTTTGTCTTACCTTGTCTTAATAAACAGATTAGACCTCTGAAATACCTATTCCTAAGGAACCAATCAGACTCTTAGCTGTTAGCATTTGCTCATCACCATAACCAACTCAGGCCTCCTGTATCGAGTAGAAGCTTCCCCACAAGGCAACTACAAAGCATACAGTCATAAAATTACAAAAGTACAGTTCACAAATCAAAATATTATCTCACCTGAGACGGTCTAAAAAGGATTTTCATAAAGCAAATCTTCTATACCATTAGTTTGTCAGAGAAAGTAACCAACACCAAAACCCTGGCCTACTATGGTAATCTCTGAGAATTCAAGCTATAAAAACCTATACTTAGACTTGCATTAATACATGGTAATAGCAACTCACCTTTATATGCCTATTAACTTTGACAAATGCTTTCACAATAAATAAGTCGGATCTACTGCCTTTATCTGGATTCAAATCTAACAATCAGGCCTATAACCTTTACCATTAGCTTGACACTAAAACCAACTCAGACGTACTGTGTACTCAGCAGGTATTCCATAATAAAATACAAATATGTACAAAATTACATTTGTCAAAACAATAAAAGGTTCATCCTAAGAGAGCCTGATAAGGATTAACATATTCTATCTCTAGAATGGTGGAGAAGTGTGGCTCACTGGTTAGAGGCGGCAGACGCAGAAGCAGAGGTCGGCCCGGGACCAGGGTTCAATTCCCGACGCGGCAGGGTACGGAACCACTTTCAGCGGGCTCGATAAATCTCGCCTCGGTGCCTCTCTAACTAGGGGTCCCACGCTGCAACTCTGGGCAATAGCTTGCTTAATCTCCACAACGGCCCCCTCGCTGCTGGGGATGCCTGGCTTCACCTTGGGGATGCCCAACAGGGACCATCTCACAGGGAAAGCCAGGACGGGTTCCCCAGCGGCACACAGTGCCAAGAAACCATGCGGTGAACGTGCGCTCTACAAATTCAGACTACCATAACGTAACAGAATGGTTTGATATAGAAACTGAAGACATAGTAGTAAGGAGACTATATTTATCGAGGTTTCTAGTTTTTCTTCTCTTTTCTCTAGGTTGGCTTTTAATCTAACAACCTCTTAATATGAAAGTGTAGCTTTTCTGAATAGAGATGATGAACAACCTCATTTAACTGAAAACGAGGACATTAGTGGAGAATCAAATTGATGATGGAGTATTCTGAGATATTTAACTTAAAGTTTTTGGAGGTGGTATCATTACTCAAGTACAATGAGATACGGTCCATGGGATAAAATTCCCTTTTTAGGTCTCGCCTGAGCCAGCGCATGCGTTGCTCTGCGACACATTTAGTGTGTGGGCTTTAAAAAGCAGACCACAGCTTTTTGGCTGGCATAGAGCGTGTTACGCACACAATGACGAGCAGAGGCGCCATCTGGCTTTCCTCTCTCGTCATGGTGCGTGCATATCGTACACCACTCGCCAGCCTGCTTTCACTTTTGCCGTTGCGCGCGCGTGCACCACTCACGTTTTAACAGTACAGTATCCTCTTACTCCCTGCCTTTCAATTGCCCACTCCCACAAATAACACTGATGCTTGGTGCACCTGCCAAAGAAATCGCTCCCTAACAGCCTGAAGACCTGCAAGACCGTTTGTCTTCAGGACCAAGTAACATGCCATGCCCCGCCCCTACTGTACTGCTTTGACTTTAAACGAGTTGCACCCCATGATTAAGTTGAGTGCACTAAAGTCCCAACAGCTGAACTCGCACAGGACTGCTTACGTCCTTCGACTGGTGTTTTCAGTCCGTCTTTGGCACGGTGGCCTCAGTCCCTTCAGGGTGTGATCTTCGCTCAGTAACCGCAGCTCTCCCTACAATTAAGACGCCTAACCTATAGTCGTTGCAGTGGTTCGAATCAATGAGCGTTATGCACTCTGCTCATTCTACGGGTACCTCTTCACCACCTGACACTGGCGTACAGGGAAGCCGGGACGTTCTTCATCAGAGAGTGACCTGCAATCCCAACATGCCTCGGGCAACCCTGCCTCCTAACAGTAAGCTATCCAACAATAAAATAAAAAATAAAAAATTAGGCCTCTACTCCTAGTCCTTTACTCCACACCTTGAGTCAATGTGGCTTAGATACTCCCTCAACTTTTGCTGTCGCGCGTGAGCGCCCCCGGGCCGCCCCCTTCTTCCCAACTCTCCTCATCCGCCCTCTTTCTGCCTCCTGAATGCCCTCTCTCCTCCTCTTCCCGCTCACACTCTTTTCATTTTCCGCCGGTCTCTCCACCCCTTCTTCGCCCCCTAGCGTCCTCTTCGCCACAAGGTTTGCTCTGAAATCAACCTCATTATCTTTCCACTTAAGAGGAGAGTACAGTCTGCGGATAGCGCGATGCCACCACAGTTGGGGGTTAAGCGGGAAGCAGCAGGGTAGCAGGGCCAGGCCAGGCCCACCACAATCAAGCTGCCGCCCATTTATTGCCCAGAATCAGACAATTTGGTGACGCAAGGAAGCTGGGATTGATCCCCAGTGTCCTGCTTGTGGAATTCAGCCCCTAGTTAGGTATATTTTTCACAATGAGTTTTAATGTTTCATCTTTAATTCTCTGAGGAGGTACATCGGAACACTACTACATAAATGCGCATTTCATGTTAAATGAAGCGCAGAGAAGAACAACTTCCAAAAAAATGGCGATTGAGGTACACGGTTATTGTTATGCTGTGGCTGAAGCAAGAGGCTTGTCATTGTGACTGCACACTGCCGTTGATGAGTATTGTAATGCAGTCAAAAGTGTGAACTTTTCAATCTCCTGCTGTGGTGAGTCTTCTGAGTGCCAGCCTTCTGTGAGTGATGCTTGTGATTGTGTGTGTGACTTAGTGTTGAAGGGCTCCTGATACGTCATTAGGAGTATCTTGTTGTTCAAGCTCTTAGGATAATTTTAATGTTGTGAATGTCTTGTTTTTGTAACTTGTATTACCTGTTCCAAAAGAGAGAGTAGTGAACTAATGCAGTAACTGCAGTGTCGTAGCTGGGGTGGCGGTCCAAGTTTTGGGAGCGGCCGCCTCCCCCGCTCTTACCTGCCATCTCGGGCGGCAATAGGAACCCCCCTAACCCCCCACACCGCCACTCTTCAGAACGGCAAACACACGGACCACCACTGGCAGCCAGAGGGCTGGCTACGCCAATGAGTAACTGTTGACCTCGTTTTGTAACATGTACTGCGCGTGTTTACTGTGGGTCCACTCAGCATCTCGCTCTTGTGGAGTCGAAATAATGCCTAGTGATATTAGTAGTGCCTGGATGCTTTAGTCTCCCAACACTGACTTCTGTTCTCAGTTCTCATCTCTCGAGAAGCACATACTTTGAGAAGATAGCAACCTTAGGTTTCTGTTCCCTAGCTGTCCAGGCTGGCACAGTTTGTGACTCACTCGGATTAGCAAGGGATGCTCATCAAACCGGGCCAAGACTACTGCCACACCACCTGTTTTTTAGGTCTGGCTTAGACACATCCGTTGTTGCTTTCCATTATAATGTGATTTTGAATATTAATACATCCTATCACTTCTATACACAAAAATGACATTGGGTCACCTTTCCTTAGTGATTGGCTCAGTTGTGAATGTCAGCCTTATCTTGCATAAGACCACAGCATAGACAATTAGACTGTAGATTTTGTTGCATTATGGCATTTTACCTCTGCTTGGGGGGGGGGGTCTAGGATGGGATACAAGAGTTCCTTGAGCTTGGCAGTGTTCATCTTTTGTTGTGGCAAAGTTACAAAAGAAGTTTAGAGGACCGATAGTTAAAGGATATAGAAGTGGTAAACCTAATGCGGTTAGTAACACTAAAAGTATTTCTATCGTCCCATTAGAAAAAGTAAGTATACAGTGAACTGGAAAATTCTCCATGAGTGCATCCTCTGAGGTGTCAGAATTTGCATTAATAGATAGCCAACTGAGAACATTGTCAGTGTTAACACCCATTGACTGGTAGTACCGTTGTCCTTTATGTGGATCAGAGCTGTAACTGCTGTTAGTGTTCTTTTTTCAAGCACCATAATGCATCTGGTATAGTGCTCTGTTAGTACTATAAGTATTCTTTGTATGTAACGGATACACCAAGGACATGCTCTGGCAGCAACGTGCACCTTTGAGAAAGCACTCTCAGGAAGACCATTTTTAAACAGTCTTCTATCGACTGCAGACACATTGTCAATACCAAAATAAATGTCACTATCTAGATTTATTTAAAAGTTTCAACGAGATTTTTGATAGTATGCACACATTTCATAAGCATTATTACATCACACATCATCTACATTTCTGAAAACTGGGCCATGCAATTTGCAGTGTTCAGTCTTCCAAATCAAATAGCGGCATTGTGGAAATTAAAACGATAAAACATTCTTCTTTCAAGCACTACAGTCTTAAAGTATGTAAAAGGCATATGGATTACTGTATATCGGCGCATTCCATATGGGTTTTAACTCAAAACTGCACTCTGAAATCTAAAAAATAATAACGGAAACAGAAGGGGAGGTTGCTGGGGCTGGAAAAAAACAGTACAATTCTCAAGACTACCCTCCTCCCATCTGTGCTGCTGCCACAGAAAAACAAAGATTCTAAACGTTCGACTTAAATCTAAGGCACCAACATTGCAGGGCCATGGGTGACTAATCAAAAGCATAGCTTGATCTGTAGGTGGGGGCAGCTCAATGCCATCGCAGTCCCCACTCAGCATGTTTTAAACAGGTCTCAACAGGTACCAGGAAAACCTCTACTCGTCACCACATTATTTGAATATAGAACATACTGCTCTTGCGGATACGCGCACCTTTGATCATTAAATACCATTACTACCATCTACCATATGTTCATTTTGCAGACAAGTAAAGTCCAAGTAAACCCCTAGGCAGCATACTGGTAAATTGCATACTGCTCGCAAGACTCTACTGCAGGTGCATTGACCTAGTGTGCTAGAAGGTCGCCCCATAACCACAACCACGTCACTGACCCACTGACCACAGCGGATGCTGCCCCTCCTCATAGATTTCTACGCTCCTCCCACTTCCACACACTCCTCCCTAATCGGTAACGCCGAGTTCCCTCCGGTTTAGTTTTATTACCTCGCAGAGTTCGACAGCACCGCTTTCTCTTCCGCCTCCTGCCACATTCGTGTCACGTGACCCTGGCCATCGTATCACGTGACCAGGAAAAGAATTGCGACTTCAAAGTGGAAGCAGCAGTACTTCATTGACACAAAACGAAGGGAGAAACTGACGAAGGACTACCTAACCATAGAGTGAGAGCAGTTACAGAGACTGAAAACTCTCAGCAGTCGACTTGTGATGTGAAGTGGTATACATTTGACGCAATTGTTGTGAGACGCCTGTTAAAATTATTTACAAGGATCGGATGTACTGCTTGTCAAAATACGGACCGTCTTTCACGCTATCTTATGACGCCCTTTATTTAATTCAGATCAACGCTGCATGGCGATTACTTTCAGTCTTTAGGCTATACCCCACCTATGCGGACATTTTATTATCTTCATCTCAATTTAGGATTGTTGTTTTTCAGTAGGACGTGTGAGACTTCCGCAGAATAGTTTGGTTCGAAATTAAAGCCAATTGCATTGTACCAAACATAAACACCGAAGAAAGACTAACATGAACTGAATGACTCAATATACCTAACCTATACCAGGCATTTATTTAATGCATTTTTATAAAGCGCGGACTTTACCCGAAGGTGTCAGAGCACTGTACAATAGAACCAGTTACATTACATGAGAGAACTGTTGCAGGAATAGAACAAACAAAAATAGCATGCCATAGAATCGAAGCGACGCAGGCAAAAGGCACACAATCTCAAGCACAGCATGAACAGACTGTACAAGCAAAAGTAAGAATAAATATGACACATTTTACAATGACTAAAGAACTTCCTGGCGTACAATAGCAGGCCATAGAATCAAATCAAATCAACTTTATTCGGTTTCCATTTTTTGAAAGCCATAAAAGTACATAAAAACAGAATAAATATTTAAAAACACAGAACTTTCTTTATCAAACAGTACTTTGAGAGCGTATTTTTAAAAGTCCTTCTCATATCAGAAAAAAGTTACTCAGTCACAGTTCATAGGTTAGTTCGATGCCTAATACACAGTTTAAGATACTGTGCCACAGATTTTGTCATCAGGTTATTTTCCAGAAATTGTAATGCCAAGTAGGCAGGACGACACCTGCAAATTTTTAAAACTTTTAATATTGGTGTTATCCATCGCCTGCGTAGTGACGTATAAAATTTGCAAAAAAAGAGAACATGAATTGTGGACTGTGGAGATGTTAGATCACAGGGACACACTGAAATGGTATGGGTCCAATCGTTCTGTTTAGGAAATCAAACCAAGTAGTGGTATAGATTAAACCTGAAACGGGTTAGAAGGAATTTTTCATATTGTGTTACATCATACTGCAAGTACGGTTGAATAGTCGGAACCAACTGAATTAGTAGGCAATGCTGGACTGATGATTTCCCTATTTCACTCAGCATCCGTAGTTGGGATAGATGCGACATACAGATTGTTTTTAGTTCTTTTTTAGATATGTCTGTTACTGGCATGGGGTCGTCAAAAAATCTCGAAAAACCAATGTCCCTAAAAAATGATTTCACGTATGCCAGCCATTTTATCTTTATCATATTGTCTAATTTCAAGCAATCCTGAATTATCGTTTTTGTAAGCTGGCATTCGTCCGTTGCCCATATTCTGCGCCACAGCATGATCGGTTGAATTTTAATAATGTCAGAAATGTATTCCTCCCCGAGTTCAAGGTGGCATCCATACGTAGTTGTGCTTCTTGGGACGGCCAGTAAAAATCTAAAAAAAGAGTTTTCGACTTTTTGTAATTGTTCTACGTTTGTCGTTCCCCAGACCCCTGCTCCGAATGTGGCTGTACTTATACATTTAGCTTTATATATCTTAATCATCTCGGTCGGAGGTCTTTTACCGAGGCGAAGAGAAAAGGCCTTTAAAGCACCAACTGCTCTTATAAAGGACAATTTTCGGGAGTTGACTGCTTCCTTCCAGTTGAATGCCTCGTCAATAGTGATACCTAGGTAGGGGTACGTATTTGTTCTTTCAAGGGGTAGTTTATCCACGTAAATTTTCTTTACCTTTTTTCCCGTGGTACCGGCATGCATCACATATGTTTTCTTTATGTTGATTTTTAGGTTTAAACTGGTCATGAAAGAGCAATAATTATTTAAAGTCTGTTGGAGCTGGACTGGTGTTCGGGCAAGAATTACCGCGTCGTCGGCATATAGTAGTACAGGGATCTGCCGACTACCGGCTTCTGGGAGATCTTTTGCATCCTTTAACATTGCAGTCTCAAGGCCGTTAGTATAAAGCGTGAATAAGAAAGGGGCCAGCACACACCCTTGTCTGACTCCCTTCTGTATTGAAAAGCTGTCTGTCAATTGACCGCCTGTCCCGAATCTGACCTTTCCCGTGTCTCCGGTGTATAGTTCGCGAAGAAAATCGACTATTGGTGATTCAATCCCCATTTGCAACATTATTGACCAGAGTTTTGAATGTTCCACACAGTCAAACGCTGCTGTAAGGTCAACGTAAACCAAATGTAAGCAAGATCTTTTTGCGTTGACGTATTTGCCGGCCAGTAGTGTTAAATTTAGGACTTGATCCACTGTGCTCAGTCCTGCCCTAAACCCATACTGTAGGTCTGAGAGTACGCCAGGTTCTTTCGACCACTCCTGGAGTCGATCAAGCAATATGCGCCCTGCCATTTTACCGATCAAGTCCAGGAGGGAGATGGGACGATAACAGGCGGGGCTATCTCTGTTACCCTTCTTAAAAATGGGGACAAGTATCGAAGTAGACCATGAATCGGGGAGGTCTATGTCCTTTGCCGCGTTTAATACCTTGGTAAGAAGGGGGGACCAGAGATCAGGTAGGAGTTTGTAAAGATCCATTGGGACCGAATCTGGACCTGGTGCTTTGCCTGTTTTGGCAGTCTTTATAGCCTTTGATGTTTCATTGATTGTAAAATGAATAGCTATTGGATATTTCACCAGCGGGAGAGGATCCGGAGAAGTTAGATCTGTAGATTCGACGTCACAAAAAACCCCTGAGAAATGTTGTACCCAGTCCTGCGCACTGATGGCAACATCCAAGGAAGGGGCGTCATTATTTCCTGTTAGAAAAGGAGTTTTGACTATCTCCCAGAATGCTGCACTGTCTTTTAGAGTACTACTTTTTAGTAGTTGGGTCCAAAGATTTGCTTTTAAGTCCTTTTTTCTTTGTCTTATTGCTAACGTGTAAGCCTTCCTTAGTTTGATTACTTCTCCTCTGTTTCTTTCTTTTTTTGGCTAGGGCTCTCTTTAAATCGGAATATGCTTTTGTACATTCCGCGTTAAACCATCCCTTTCTTTTTTTCTGATTTTGTTTGTTGGGCTTGGTTAGTTCATTTGTTATGTTTTTCATAGAATCAAAACAACGCAGGCAAAAGGAACACAATATCAAACGCAGCAAGCACAGGATGTACAAACAAAAATATAAATATATGTGACAAATTTACAATGACTAAAGAACTTCCTGGCGGGGTCTGAGACGGAGGGAATTAGTTCTGAAAGTGTCTTTGGAATAAAAGAGATTTGAGGTCCGCTTTGAAGATCTGGATGGAGGTGATGGCACGGAGCGAAGGAGGAAGCGAGTTCCAGATTCTCACCGCATTACCTGAGAACGATTGTGCCAGCAATTTTTCCCTTTTGAAGGAGGGGAGTTCAAGAAGGAACTTTTCCGCATTCCGAGAAGGTCTTGAGGCTCCAGACAGTTTGAGTTTATTCGCCAGATAGCGAGGGGAGGAAGAGTGCAAAGCTTTGTGGGTGATGCATGCTGTTTTGTAGCTCTAGCCTCAATGAGAAGCCATCGGAGAGTAGACAGGATAGGAGTGATTTGGTCACTTCGTTTGGACCCTGAAATGAAGGGAGCTGCTGAATGGAGGACGGATTTGAGGGGGGAGAGGTGAGATTTGGGAAGGCCAGTCAGAAGAGAATTCCAGATTTGCTTAGAAGGTTTCCTAATGGTTCCAGATAGAGACTGAACAGAGTGGGAGCAAGGATAGAACCTTGAGGGACGCCTTGACCAACCACCAGTGGAGACGAGAGACTGTTTGCAATCTTGATCATTTGGGATCTGTCAGAGAGGAAAGAGGCAAACCATTTGAGTACTGTGCCTTCCAAGCCCATTCTCTGTTGAAGAATGTTAAGGAGGGTGTTGTGATTAACAGTGTCAAAAGCTGCAGAGAGGTCAAGAAGAATCAGAAGGCACGATTCCCCCGAATCGAGCATATGCAGCGCATCATCGATCACTTGCAGCAGGGTTGTTTCAGTGCTGCAGTTTTGAATAAAGCCCGACTGGAACATGTCGAGGAGATTATTGTCCATAATGTGTTGGAAGAGTTGTTTTGCAACACATTTTTCTGTGATCTTTGAAAGAAAAGTGAGATTGGTGATGGGGCGGAAGTTATTGAGGTCATTTGCATCTGCAGAGGTTTTTTTAGAAGGGGGGTAACCTGTCCTGATTTGAGGACAATTGGGTGGGATCTTTGACTGAGGAAGAGATTGACTAGCCTGGTCCAGTAGGAGAGAGTGTTAGTATAGAAATGAATGGCGATGCCACTGGGAATAGGGTCAGAGGAATGGTTGGAGGGTTTGGTTCGCGAATGCATTTGAGGAGATTAACCTCTGAGATGGTGGTAAAGTTCTGCCAAGTGACTAAGGATTTAGGACACTCGTGGCATACCTGGATTGTGCTGCTGTTTGCTGCTTGGGAAGGCTCCCTGTCGACGGCTCGCGGTACCCGCTCCGCGGGTCCCGCTTCGGACTTCTCTCGCTGTTTGGCGCTTCGGTGGGGGTCTGAAAGGCTGCAGGGCTGCGAGCGGAACCCGGGACTCACACTCCCAAGAGTCCCGGTGTAAGCGGCCGCACCACCTGGCCCCGCTCTCCCTGACCGCCCCGCCCCACCTCCTCCAACAGAAAAGAGGGAAGGACCCTGCACTGCGTGGGACACTCGTGGCATACCTGGATTGTGCTGCTGTTTGCTGCTTGGGAAGCCTCCCTGTCGACGGCTCGCGGTACCCGCTCCGCGGGTCCCGCTTCGGACTTCTCTCGCTGTTTGGCGCTTCGGTGGGGGTCTGAAAGGCTGCAGGGCTGCGAGCGGAACCCGGGACTCACACTCCCAAGAGTCCCGGTGTAAGCGGCCGCACCACCTGGCCCCGCTCTCCCTGACCGCCCCGCCCCACCTCCTCCAACAGAAAAGAGGGAAGGACCCTGCACTGCGTGGGACACTCGTGGCATACCTGGATTGTGCTGCTGTTTGCTGCTTGGGAAGGCTCCCTGTCGACGGCTCGCGGTACCCGCTCCGCGGGTCCCGCTTCGGACTTCTCTCGCTGTTTGGCGCTTCGGTGGGGGTCTGAAAGGCTGCAGGGCTGCGAGCGGAACCCGGGACTCACACTCCCAAGAGTCCCGGTGTAAGCGGCCGCACCACCTGGCCCCGCTCTCCCTGACCGCCCCGCCCCACCTCCTCCAACAGAAAAGAGGGAAGGACCCTGCACTGCGTGGGACACTCGTGGCATACCTGGATTGTGCTGCTGTTTGCTGCTTGGGAAGGCTCCCTGTCGACGGCTCGCGGTACCCGCTCCGCGGGTCCCGCTTCGGACTTCTCTCGCTGTTTGGCGCTTCGGTGGGGGTCTGAAAGGCTGCAGGGCTGCGAGCGGAACCCGGGACTCACACTCCCAAGAGTCCCGGTGTAAGCGGCCGCACCACCTGGCCCCGCTCTCCCTGACCGCCCCGCCCCACCTCCTCCAACAGAAAAGAGGGAAGGACCCTGCACTGCGTGGGACACTCGTGGCATACCTGGATTGTGCTGCTGTTTGCTGCTTGGGAAGGCTCCCTGTCGACGGCTCGCGGTACCCGCTCCGCGGGTCCCGCTTCGGACTTCTCTCGCTGTTTGGCGCTTCGGTGGGGGTCTGAAAGGCTGCAGGGCTGCGAGCGGAACCCGGGACTCACACTCCCAAGAGTCCCGGTGTAAGCGGCCGCACCACCTGGCCCCGCTCTCCCTGACCGCCCCGCCCCACCTCCTCCAACAGAAAAGAGGGAAGGACCCTGCACTGCGTGGGACACTCGTGGCATACCTGGATTGTGCTGCTGTTTGCTGCTTGGGAAGGCTCCCTGTCGACGGCTCGCGGTACCCGCTCCGCGGGTCCCGCTTCGGACTTCTCTCGCTGTTTGGCGCTTCGGTGGGGGTCTGAAAGGCTGCAGGGCTGCGAGCGGAACCCGGGACTCACACTCCCAAGAGTCCCGGTGTAAGCGGCCGCACCACCTGGCCCCGCTCTCCCTGACCGCCCCGCCCCACCTCCTCCAACAGAAAAGAGGGAAGGACCCTGCACTGCGTGGGACACTCGTGGCATACCTGGATTGTGCTGCTGTTTGCTGCTTGGGAAGGCTCCCTGTCGACGGCTCGCGGTACCCGCTCCGCGGGTCCCGCTTCGGACTTCTCTCGCTGTTTGGCGCTTCGGTGGGGGTCTGAAAGGCTGCAGGGCTGCGAGCGGAACCCGGGACTCACACTCCCAAGAGTCCCGGTGTAAGCGGCCGCACCACCTGGCCCCGCTCTCCCTGACCGCCCCGCCCCACCTCCTCCAACAGAAAAGAGGGAAGGACCCTGCACTGCGTGGGACACTCGTGGCATACCTGGATTGTGCTGCTGTTTGCTGCTTGGGAAGGCTCCCTGTCGACGGCTCGCGGTACCCGCTCCGCGGGTCCCGCTTCGGACTTCTCTCGCTGTTTGGCGCTTCGGTGGGGGTCTGAAAGGCTGCAGGGCTGCGAGCGGAACCCGGGACTCACACTCCCAAGAGTCCCGGTGTAAGCGGCCGCACCACCTGGCCCCGCTCTCCCTGACCGCCCCGCCCCACCTCCTCCAACAGAAAAGAGGGAAGGACCCTGCACTGCGTGGGACACTCGTGGCATACCTGGATTGTGCTGCTGTTTGCTGCTTGGGAAGGCTCCCTGTCGACGGCTCGCGGTACCCGCTCCGCGGGTCCCGCTTCGGACTTCTCTCGCTGTTTGGCGCTTCGGTGGGGGTCTGAAAGGCTGCAGGGCTGCGAGCGGAACCCGGGACTCACACTCCCAAGAGTCCCGGTGTAAGCGGCCGCACCACCTGGCCCCGCTCTCCCTGACCGCCCCGCCCCACCTCCACCAACCCCGCCCATTGACTTAGGATATACAAATACGGACACCAAACGCTGCGCGGGAGCGCGCGCGGGAGCGACCGGGGCGAAGACCGGGCAAAGAGCGGGCCGTTTGAGGCCGTTCGAGGACGGCAGCGGACGGCCCCGGCCCAAAACCCCTGGTCCGCTGTGTGATTATAGTAAGATTGGTTGAAGTGTGCCAGGAGGGGGTTTTGGGTTCCTGTATATTGGTACCGTCCATCAGGGTGGCCTATCCAGTTTTTATTACACCTGCATAAAGATTGTTATTAGGTTCTATTATAGAAGCTGGGACGAATTCCGAAATCATGGTTTTGAGATCCGGTAAAACTCGCAATGTCCAAATCCAAACCCCAACTGGTGTGGTTTCAGGTCCACTAGACGCTTTTATTACGCGAGCCTCGGGCATCCTGGAAAAGGAAATTGCAATGGTGGAAAAGCGTCTTTCCTTAGACTTAGTTAGTGGAAAACGCTCTTCTATAGGTAGATTGGCCAAGGTTCCTAGCCCCGTACCACCAGCTCACACACACGCAGCTTTTAATTGCATGCACTTAGACACCACGGAAGCTATTGTCCATATGGATAGCGAGGAACTTAATCCTCCTGCTCACACCACACTTTTCCCCAAACATCCCCTGGACGACCCTGAAGTAACAGGAGAAAATGATACTCAGGATAGCTATTCCACTAATTTAAGTTTTGACTCGGTTGATTCAATCCCTGATACACCCAAAGCAGATTCTAATACACCAGTCCACACAGATTTTATAGATATAAACAAGGGTTCTAGGAAAAGAAAACAAGACTCCAGTTACAAGGGAGGGAGAGAATGCAAGATGCCGAAATTAAAAGATCCCGTTGGTATTCGTATACCAGGCACAGGGCATCCAAGCGGAATTCAATGCACAAATGCACTGCCTAACACTCTATGCCCCTCCCTTATTTCTTTAGGTTCCTCAAACCCCTGTCCAACATGTCTGAGCAGCGATGAATCCCTGCTGGCAAAGATGGAGGTCTTAATGAAAAACCTCCTATCACCTGTTTTGGAGAGGACTAGATTAATGTTATTGCAAATAAACTCTTTAGAGGCCGTAGTTAATGCAAACTCTGCAATACTATTGTCCTTATCGGACATAGATTCTGGGTTGGCCAAACATACCCATCCATCTCTGGCTCCAAAAACAACTTTAATTCCACCAAGCCTAGTTAATAACAATCATAATCCATCAGGACCAGCAACGGACAACCCTAACTTAAACAAAGGGAGTGCCTATAAAAATTCTCCAAATAAGGTACCAAAGGCTGCTCCCCAACACCCTCAAAAGCCAAAGCCTATGAACAAAACACCCACTAGACGTCAACCAACTAAATTACCCGCTCAGGTAAAACCCAATCCCACCACCCAGAGTTTCCCACCCCACAGGCCCCGTATAAATCTCCAAAATGCCCCTAATCCTCTGGCAAGGAAGCAATCCAGACATCCCACGCCGCGGGTCGACATCCCCATAGAGGCAACACCTTATACCATGGTGTTGACTGGTGTTGCCCCATTGCCATCGGGTAACAGGGAGACCCACGAAGACCTACGAAATAAGGTTACTTTTTGGCTGAACAAAAATAGACCCTTGCCCCCATCCTCGCCAACAGAAATCTTATTTGTAAGGAGGGTCGACTGGGTGGGCCAGAGTCCCAAGGATTTGGAGGGTGATTGTATTTTAATATCGTTTAGGGACCCATGGGTGGTGGACACAATCTGCCGTGAAGCCAGGTTTGCTAGACAGGGGGACGTCCAAACCCTAGACCTTTCTTATTTCTATCCCCAAAGACAGGCTCTCTCCCAAAAAGCCCCGAGACAGGGACGATCCATTGTTATGAATAACCCCAGGACACTACATCTACCAATTTTTCCACCTTTATTTAACCGCTTTGGTCCCCTGTCCGATCTGGAGGCAATTGATTGACTCCGTAAACCACCCCAAACTTCGGAATCTGTAGAAAATGCCGACTCTGGGGTAGGGGGTAAGAGGCAGGGCCAGGTGCCTACCCAATTTACAGTCATGGTAGAGGAGGGGGAAAGGGTCCCACCTTCATCAGGGAAAAATTCACCACCTTTAAGGGAAGGGGGAATCTCTCTGTTGTTGGCTGATCATGGCCTCATGGGGGGGTTAGAAAATGGGTTGAAAGCTGGGACGGGTCAGGATTCGCATGTAGTCTCCGCAGTGGTGGCCCCTTCTGTACCCACATCAGAAACTCTTGCCATAGCGTCCTGGAATATTGCTGGGATTAAAAACCGCGTCCACTCTAGTGATTGGCTTGAGTTCATGGATAAATATGATGTCATACTACTCCAGGAAACCTGGTCTGTGGACCCAGTTTATAAGCAGGGCTATGTAAACTTTTATAAAGCAGCTACCCAAAGTGCTACTGGGAATACCAAAGGGCGAGCCTGCGGGGGGTTACTGATCTGGGTGCGACAATCCTTGGGCTATTGCATCACGGAGATAAGTGTACCTAATCCGGACATCCTGATCGTTAGATTGCGAAGGAATGGTCACCAGGACCTGATATTGGTAAATATATATGCACGAGGCCTGCCAGGCGGACGCACGCCACCATTGCTGGGGGTACTAGAATCTGCTTTGGCAGCCCTCGATTGTTCCAATGTCATCTTGCTTGCAGGGGACCTAAATTGTTGCTTTGAACCTCTACTAGACCCTGGGGATTGTTGGGGCTCCGTGGAGGACACAGTATGGGGTATACCTGAGCTGACGTCTGTAAAATCAGTACCCGCCACAGAGGCTGCGGTAAATTGGACGGCCTTTTGTCTTAACAGTGGCTTCAGGGCCTGTAATGGCCGAACTAAATCAGACCAGGGAGCCAGCTGCACTTTTGACAACGGGCTGAGAAGAAGCCGCATTGATTACATTCTGCTAAAAGTAGCAGATTGGTCTCTGATGCTGGACATGGAGGTAATTCCCCGCCCTGAAAGTGACCACAATCCCCTGATTCTGCAATTAAAGGTGCCAGGTCTAGTAAGATTAGAGGAACCTGGTATCTCACAGACGGGGGACGCCTACTTAACGAATGATAGGAAGAGGGTAAAATGGTCCAAAATTGAGGGGGACGACCTATTGAGAAACAAGATTACTAGTGTGGTTAACATTACTTTTAATGAAATGCTGACTCACGTTGAGTTGGGGGACATAACCAGAGCAGCTGATCATATTTTAAGTCTCCATAATCGTTGTTTTAAGGATTTAAAAATTCTGCTTTCACAACCTCGCCGACAGGGAAAAAACCTGGTACCCACTCGCCCCCGCAAATGGTATAATAAAAAATGCAGGGAAGCACATACAGCCCTAGTTAATGCTGTTAAGTCCCGGAATGCCGGGTTGGTGAAAGCCGCCAGGTCATCCTATAGGAAAGCACAAGGGGAGGCTAAAAGGGAGTGGGAGGATAAACACTGGTCCGACCTCCTGATAGCCTCCATGTCTAGCAATCCCATCAAATTTTGGGAGATAGTTAAGTGGGGGAAGGATCCGGATGGTCGCATTCCAACAAACCATGTGCCCCCTAATGAATGGGTTACCTTTTATGCAACTCAGTTCCGTGCTGTTAACCCTACGCCATCCAGCACAATTGAAAAGATTCCCCACCCTAATACTCAGAGCGAGACCATCACTTTTACAGAAGGTGAGGTCGAGCTTGCATTACATTGTACCACGCGAGGGAAAGCGCCAGGTATGGATCTTATACCCGCTGACCTCTTCAAAGCTAATCCTGCCCTGTGGGTACCATATATTGCCATGGTGGCAAATTCTATTGCAGCAGGTGCAGGCATACCCAAATCTTGGAAGGGGGCGGAGATCCTGCCGATTTATAAAAAGGGCAATAGGTCTAGTCCGGGTAATTATCGCCCGATTAGTCTTATTGACTGTATACAAAAACTTATCGCTCGCATGGTCCTGGGTAGGGTCCAAGGATGGATTGAGATGGAGGACATCCTATCCCCAATGCAGGCGGGCTTCAGATCGGGAACCAGCACCATCGACCAGGTGTTCAGATTTTGTTTGATCTACTGGAAGGTGGTGCTGCTTGGCGGCGGTACCATCTTTGCTGCGTTCATCGATCTGAAGTCCGCATTCGATCTTGTACCGAGGGAGAAAATGTGGGGAGTCCTGAAGTCTCTAGGGATGCCAACGGAATTGCTTGATTTGATAATTAAAATGCATAAGGACAACTTTGCTAGGGTAAGATGGGGTGCCCAGGGCCAGGTAACAGAACTCTTCCCAGTCACCCGTGGTGTCCGCCAGGGCTGTGTTTTGGCCCCAACCCTCTTCCTTTTGTTTATTGACCAAGTTGTAAAATTCTTCGAATCGACCCCAACCGATGCTCCCATGCTGGCAGGACAGCGATTCCCAATGCTCATCTTTGCTGATGACACCTTACTCCTCTCCAGAACACGTAGCGGCCTACAGCGGGCTCTGGACCGCTTTGAGGAGTTCTGTGTCATCAGCGACCTCAAGGTGAACGTTGGGAAAACCAAATTTATGGTCTTAAGTAAGAACCGCACCGTCCGAAGTACAGTTAGTATGGGAGGGGTCAAGTTGGACCAAGTTGAGAATATGACATACTTGGGGGTTATGCTAGACAGTCGCCTGAAATGGAAAACACAAGTTGATGCCCAAAATCTTAAACTTGCACGACTTACAGGCTGTCTACTGAGTGAGCAAAGGAAAACTATAACCAAGCGGGTCACACCAGCCCTCAAAATTTACGATGCCAAAATCAACCCTGCAATCCTATATGGTGCGGATTTGTGGGGTCATATGGATTTGCATGGCTTGTTTAAAATACAGTGCAAGTTTCTCCGCAATCTGGTTGGTTTGCCACAGTCGTCCCCCTCAATCCCCCTCTGTATGGATATGGGATGCCCCCCAATTAACGAGTTGGCCAGATTCAGACTGGTTGCCTTCTGGAGGCGTCTATGGACCTCGCCCGACCTCACCTTATTTGCAAACGGGGTAGTAGAAGTAAGGGCAATCAGTGGATCGGAAAAAATCCCCTGGTTTCAAACGGTCAAATCAATCCTGACGGACATGGGCTTAGAGCACCTTTGGTTTTCCCCAGCAGTTAGCATTTTCCCAACTAAACAGGCATTTAAAGAATTGTACTGGTCCACGCTTCGCCTGAACAGAATAAATGCATCATGCTCTGCTAGTCTTACTGGTAGGTTTCTTTGTTTTAAGTTGGACCCCACACGTGAACACTACTGGGACACGGTCTCTAAATCCTTAGACAGGAAACTCTTCCACCAGTTTCGGGTGGGCACTTTGCCGTTGAATACCTTCACGAAAAATTGGTCCTCTAGTATTACGGATCAATGTAAATGGTGTCCAGGCCAGAAAGAAACAGAGGGACATTTTTTGTTTGCTTGCCCCAAATACCACGCACCAAGGACCAAATGGCTAAAACCACTTTTTCAGAGTCTGCCCATAAGAAAGTCAGAAGAGGCAATCTATGTATTAAAAAGTAACACCCAGGAAATCATCACAGTGTGTATTGCCAAATATTTGGGTTGGGCGTGGATACTCAGGACAAAACAGTAGCCTAAATTTGGATAGCAAAAATTTACCTGTAATCCCATTTTATCTGGGGAAATTTGTCTTAGGGAACTTAACTCAGGATTGTCTATAAATTGTTTAATTCATTTTTAATGCTAAATTTGCCTTTTTTAATGTATGTGTATCTAAAATGTTAATTAATTATTGCTTGTAAAATTGTCTTTTATGATTCTTTTAACAATCGAAATAAAGACTTTAAAACCTGAAACCTGACTAAGGATTTTCGCTCTTCGATGGGGGTGGGGTGGGTGACCTGTTCCACCAGAGATTTTACAGTTTGATCGAAGAATATAGCGAACTCAGTTGCTTTCTTTGATGCCTCCCCAGGCTTGATGGTTTGGGGAGAACAATTTGGGTTTTTGATGAGGTCAAAAAGTTTTTTGGGTCTGTTTTTAGCTGAATCGAGGAGGGATCTGAAATGTGATGTTTTTTCTTGGAAGATGTGCTTGTGGTATATGGATCTTGCTGAACATAAAAGAGAGAGGTTGGGGGTGGAGGGAGATTGTCTCCAGTGCTTCTCCAAGATTCTAAGATTTTTCCTTTCATCATAGAGAGATTTGTTGAACCAAGGAGCTGATGGGGTGGGTCTTTTCCTTTTGCTTTGGAGTGGAGCAACCTTGTCGAGTTCGACGGCAAGGATTGAGAGGCAAAGGGGAGTGAGATCGTTGACATCCGTATTGGGGTCTAGACTAGGAAGAGACTGCATAGCAGAATCGCATAGAGTCTCAAGATCAATGTTTTTTGTGTTGCGGAACCACGTAGAGGCTCTTTTGGGTTGGCCGAGAGTTAAAATGTGAGAGAGGTGAAAACAGAAGGGAATGAGGAAATGGTCAGACCAGTCAACACGGATGGGTGAAGCAGTGGTAATCTGGTCCGATTTCGAAATCATAAGGTCCAGAATTGAGCCCTTGGCATGTCTAATTTCCGAGCAGTGTTGTGCAAGATCGTTAGCTGAGAGAAAGGTTGCAAGCTTGTTGGCAGCCGAGTCTTCCACAGAGCCCCAGTGGAGATTGAAATCACCTAGGAAGATATGCTTGTCGCTCTGTGAATATTGGTCACTAATGAAGTCGATGAATTCCTCCATGAAGGAAGAGCAATTATCAGGCAGGTGGTAGATGGTATGGAACCTGAAGGGTGTGCCATGATGAACTTGGAATTCTAGGGAGAGGTATTCAAAGGTGCAAAAGAGGGTGGTGGCAAAGGCTTTGATTTGGAGGGTGTTTCTGAAGATAATCGCAACACCTCCCCCGATCTTGCCTGGTCTGTCGTTTCTGAGAATAGAGTAGTCAGTAGGTAACAAAAGATCAAATGAAGTGTGCGAGGAGTCATTAAACCAGGTCTCAGTGAGATAGAGCATGTCGAGATTGTGGTGAGTGATGGTGTCGGAGATTTCCAGTTTGTGTTTGGTTGCAGATCTGCAGTTATGGAGCATACAGTGTAGCTCTGACGCAATTGTTTTGGTGATGTGAGTGTCTGGACTGATGAGGGGGATAGGGATTAGATTCTTGAAAGAGGGTGCCCCTTGAGGGGGAGGCTGGTAAGTTCTGACGGAAGAGATGGTCAGAATAGCAAATTGAGTAGAGTTGTTAGGAGAGGCGAATGTAGGGGAATTGACATTGATGGTCTTGTAGGTAGCCAATGGGTTGGTAATGTCTGTGGAGGACAGATTGTGGTTGGCTCTATTGGGGCGCGGTAGCAAGGAACTCCTCTGGAGGTTGTTCGGGGAGGGTGATAGCTTAGCACAAAGGAGTGAAATGGACGCTTCAAGCTGGGAAATGGACGAGTTGAGGGAATCAAGTTTAGTTTCCAGAGAGAGGTGTGCTGAGCACGGAGTGAAGCGTGGCTCAATGGTTAAGGGAGAGAGTGGACTAGGCGAAGGAGGACAGGAGGAAGTGGGGGACCGGGGAGAGTGTTGGGGTGTGAGGGTCAAAGGTGGGGGAGGAAGTGAAGTATGCAAAGAAGGGCAGTGGGCTGTGGGGGACTAGGGGGAGATATGTGATGTAAGGGTCTCAGGGGGGGAAGAAGGTGGTAGAAAGGAGTGAATGGAGTTACTGAGATATGTTTACTGGTGTTGAGCAGAGGTGAAGAATAGAGATCATACCTAGGAGGAGAAAGTCGAGAAGTAGAAATGGATGGCTGGAGGAGGATGGGGGAAGGAGTGGGGTAATGGGAAGGCCATGAATACGGTGAGGTGAGAGGAGAAGGGGCTGAACAGGGAGAGGAGGGAGGGAGATCAAAGGGAGGCCATACGAGTGGGGAGAAGAGAGAGGGTGCAGGCCAGGTACCATGGGTAATGAAAGGTGAATGTAGGGGTAAAGGCACCAGACCCAGTGGGGGGGGGGTCGAGCAAAATGAAAGTCAAAGGGAGGGAAGAGGGAGGAATTACCAAGAGGGGAAACAGGGTTGTGAAGCATAGGGGGGAATGTAAGATGAAGAGGGATGGGGGTGTGAGATCAGTGGGAGGGAAGATTATGAGATTACCAATAGGGGAGGCAGGGGTGTGAGGCATGGGAGGGGGGAGAGAAGGTTGTAGAGAGATGGGGTATGTGAAAACAGAATTGAGGGTACAAGGAAAGGGGAAGGGCGGAAAGGGGTGAGGAGCAGAGGGGAGGGAGGGTGGAGGGTAAGGCGAGTTGATTGGTAGTTCAGATTGTAAGAAAGATGGATTAAAAAGGGGGGAAATGGGAAGGAATAGGGGAGTTATGGGGTGGGAGAATGCAGTGGAATAGTGGGGAGATGCAGGATGTTGGGTGAAGTGGGGTGTAAAGCAGATGAGGTAAGGGGGAGGTCCAGTTGGGAAGGTGGCAGAATGGGTGGGGAGGGAACGAGAAAAGGGGGGGAAGGGTCCACCTGTGACTCCCGGGAGAGCGGTCTGAAGGAATGTATGGGGGTCAAGGGGGGAGAAAGGGAGAAAGAAGACAAGTTAGAGGAAGAAGAAGAGGAAGAATCTAGAGAGATAGTAGTCGCAGGGGTGGGACGAAGGGAGTGGAAGATGTGGTCAAAGAGAGAGACAGGAGTCAGAAGCTTGGATCATGACAGTGCCATTGTTATAAAGTGTAATGGTGAGAAAGCCATTAAAGCGAGCGGAGGGAGAATTGTTTAACCGCTTACCATGCGGGAAAGAAGAGGAGGAGGATACGTTGAGGGAATTGGAGAAGCTGGAGGACCAGGAAGGGATGTCATTAGTGAAGAAAAGGAAGTCATTTTTAATCTTCCCTAGGCGCCCATTATGGAATTGTTCAACAAAGAGGGAATCGGGAAATTGTTCAATGATGTTATGTTTGAACCGTTTAGCTACTGCTTTGGACATATGAGGGGGATAGATTACTTTGAAGCAGTTGGTTCCAGACTTAATTCGACTGGAAGCCATGATAAGGAGATAAGACGTGGTGTGGTTAGGGTGACCAGGCGTCCCTGTTTTGCCAGGACTGTCCCCGTTTTTAACCAGCTGTCCCAGCAAATTTCAAGAAATTTAGCTCATGTCCCTGTTTTTAGAGAGGGTCGACTGAAAACGGTGGGAGGTGTTTTTGTATGTTTTACAAAGCTGGGAAAGTTAGCAGTTGTTTCAAGAAAGCAATTTAATTAACAGGCAAACTACTGGGTTTTGCCAGGGCTAGGAGGAAGGCGCCCGCGGATGGTTAAACACTCTTTGGAACTGATTGAAAGGAGTGTTTAACTCACCAACACCAGGTCCACTCAGCCCATCATCCTTTCGAGGTCGATAACAGGAGTACCAATTAATTGGGGAATAACTGCTGTGCCTTAGGCTGTACGTACGCAGCAATTATTATTTTATTTTTGCAGTTTTCATTTAGCGCGAATTTGATACAAGGGTATTAGAGCGCTTTTTTGAGCACCAGATTACATTACGCAAGATCAAATACAATATTCATTTTATTTTTTAATCATGGGGAGATTAAAAGAATTCCAGGATGTTGAACCCACTCAGAGACTGGAGCCTACCCCAGATTCCAGGTCAGCAGCTCTGGTATTTAAGCAACATCTCCACCATCCTCCTACGCTATTTTTAGGTTCTGTGTTAACTGTTGTGGCATGCTGTTTGTTGCCTCTTGCATTTTGTTTGCTTTTAATGCTTGCACAAGTGCCACCATTGCCTACGTAACGTTTGTTCTTGTGTTTGAGTGTCAACCATTTATTGCAGTATTATACCTCTACTTGTACTTTGTATGCTTTTGTAACTTGCACACATGTCATTTTTTCCTCCTGTAATGTACCGTTTTCTACCTCTTGTATTTTGTTTGCTCACATTTGTCACTTTGTCTCATGTAACTTAACCTTTGCTTTTATAATTTGTTCACATGTAATTTTCTCCTCATGTATCATTACTGTTCCTATTGTGAAGCGCTCTGACACCTTCGGGTAAAGTCCGCACTACATAAAAACGCATAAATAAACTGTGTCAACTGGGTGTAAGGTGGAACCTGGAATGTGGGTGTGTTTGACAGTTGCTCTCTGCTGCCTGTCCTGTCGTCGCATGTAACTAACTTACCTGCAATAAATGCTTAGATTTTTTCATGATAGCGGCTTCAAGAACTTTTTATTGGCGATGAGAGAGTTGACGTTTTATCTTGCTTGGGATACGTGTTGGGGTGCAACATAATCACTTGTATGCACTCTCATATTATTTAGTATTATAGATGAAATTAGATAGTAGAAGAAATGTGAACTAACTAGCATACCTTTGTGATATTAACATGATTCAATGAGAGCGTAACAAATGATTTATAGAATTGTAGTAATAACGTACAAAATGATGTAACATACTTACACAGGGTTTATTAGTGATGTGGCAAACTGACTTATTAAATGCATTTTTAATGTTTATTATGCTAAGGATGTAGTTGAAATAATCAAATTAATGTAGTTTAGGAAAAGTGCCCATTGAACATACCAATGAACTTATGAAAATGTTAATAGTGAATTATAACTAACATGGTACATTTACTATTTTAGCTTAAGTCGTAGGCCTGATTTCAGAACACATTTTTTGGATGCTCACGCTTCTGAATTGGTGCCTTGGATACCGTGTGAGGTTCGAAAAAACGTTACATGTTTTTGGGCTTTACACTGCAGGTGGACAACGCTTCATTCGCATTGTTTCATTAGATAGTTGAGGTATGAAGGAGCTACAGTTGGCATAGTCTGGCAAAGATAAGGTAGAAGGAGGTGCGTTCACGTGGGGGATAAGGAGAGGAGAGCAAGGACGAATTGTTGTAAAGGAGTGTATATGGAGAAGGCCGTGGAAGGAACCAGCGTCATGATAAAACCCATGGTTGAGCCTATTGTGGAAAAAGTTGGAGAAGAGCATTATGGGACATTTGTTGACAGAGATTTCGTATATCATGCGTTGTAGAGAGGGGTAGGCAGCCCATTCCATTTTTGCCTTTTAGATAGAAAGTACCCAAGTGCTACATTGCCTTTCCTGTTAGTGGCTTTATTCTGCTTGACCCATCTGATGGTGGAGTGACTTGTTAGGAAGGCGCTGACCACTGACACCTTTTCTTAAACATTTGAGCTAAACTCTAGAAAAGCAATGCCACTGTAGAGTAGGATTAGGATTAGACAGAACTAAATGCTTTTCTCCAACTAACTACTGATGCAGGAGAACCTCAATTTTTGCTTCCTGATTACTTATGTAGTTATTATTGAACTTGTTGTCCTTTTCATGCTCTACAGAGTGAATTGCTTCGGAAGATTTGGATTTCTTCTGTTTCCTCTGTACTTTTATACTCTGATGTTGAGATTCGTGTATGTCCATCTATTTTTAAATTTGTAATACATTTTGACTAACCTTCATTTGATTGTCGACTTGGGTTATTGTGTAGCCTCAATGGTTACACCGTACATTAGTCTGATTTGCAGAATTTTTGTTCCTCTTTACACTTTCATGTTGCAAAAAGGACCATCTAGTGACCATCATCAACATGGAACTCTGATGGAGCAAGGATCCAAGGAAACGGAACTTGCTCAGACCAATCTCTCATTAACAAGTGCTAATCACTAGAAATAGTAAAGATGACGAAAATAATATGCGCACAACATTCACATATGGGGAAAAGAGCTTTATGCACACTTAAATAACAAAGAATAATTTGCAGTGCGACCAAACCTTGCTTTAAACCGAAAAACGCTTTTGCGCATGTGCAAACCAGAACTACTTAGATAACTACGTGACTAACCCATTTGAGAGGGAAAACTCTCACGAATGTGCAAGAGTTACTAACATTAGGTCTTGAGGCACTGCATGCCTGGCATATCATTGCCTGAACTTAAAGAGAGCTGTTGCTGCTAATTCTTTTGCTTAAAGAAAGAGAAATTAACATGGGCTAGAGTAGAAGTGGGCGGTGAACATTGAAAATCACATATTTGAGAAATTAACACCTGTTTATGATTCCTTTATTAATAGTGTACGTTTGGGCCTAATGTGGTATGTAAAGGAAAAAAATTGGCTTTGAAGATGGAAGCGAGCTAGACATAAGCAGTGATAATGATGTGACCCGCTGACAGGCTGCCAAGAGCCAAGGACGACTCACCGTGTGAACTCTTTCTTCGACTGTAGAATCATATTGAAATATGTTTGATTTTAAAACATTAAATGCATGTGAAAAGAAATAAGGCAAAATATTAAATGAGCTAAAGGGGAAGGATTTGTTAGACAAAATAATTTATTAATGAATTAAACATGACAGCATGAGGTGATGACAACTCCACTGCCCCTACCTAATCACAGTCCATAATCCACCGATATTTGCAAGTTTTGAGGGTGGGACATGCAGAAATAAAGAGTATAACTAGAGTGACTAAAAGATTAGTTGAGTTAGGTCGTCATCTTTTTCATCGATGCTGAGAGAGAGAGAGGCGAGAGCTGCTGCTGATGAGGGAAAGAGAGAACATACTGGGAAGATTCACACCTGAATGACAAACTGAATAGATTGAAGATTCCGGAAGAATATCGAGGCGGGAGAGAGTGTAAGAGAGGGATGCGCCCTGGTGCGTCGGGTCTGTAGAGAAGCTTAGTAAGTATTGCCCTGTCCTGATCCTGTCCTATAGTCTTTGTCTCCTGACTCTTTATCAGGGAACCTCCATCAGTCCTTTGGCCAGAGGGCTGGTTTTCCCATTATCACCCTTGGGTAAATATTATTCTGTCTTTCAATTTGCATATCTTTAGCAAATGAATGATTTATTATGCCTTTTGTCTCTTCATCTATCCATTCTTAATGCATTGAATGATTGAATGATTCTGTGAATTGAAAGTATTGTAAAATGAATTTTCCCTCTCATGAAAGTTAATAGAGTTTACACTGTGAATTTTTACTAATGAGTGTTCATTTATGACTAAGATTTAGATCAAATTAATTGAATCTTACCCAGAGTCTATGGTTATTTAACTAAAGATCTGTAAGTTAGTTAGTTATTTGTTAATATCACCATCAACTACTCAACTAATGGTCCATTCACCAAAGGAAGAGTGTTGATCTGTGACGATTAGTTAGACATTGAATAGAAATGTACAGAAATAATTTGAGTCTACAGTGAGTTAACTAATCAAGATCAAAGTGAACATAAAACTTGATCCCCAGCGAACAGCCAGGAAACTTGAATGTGTATATGTTTGAAAAATCTTGTTGATCGTGAAGTGTTCATCCTGGCCTTTAGCTGGATCAGTTTTTCTGGTAGCAGAGTATTGGTTATTATTGATTTGTTTGGTGATTATTGTTTATTGATTAGTTATTGGTTATTGACTATATATTTTAACACTAAGAGTAAGCGTTCATTCTATGTTGTCGGGAAGCACAGGTACGGAGATACCTGGGAATCCCGGGAACGGAATTTAGAAGAGTGCGGTAAGGAAATCACACTACAGAAGGTTACTTGTCTGTTGTCATAATACCTAAAAGCTACGCAGGGCTGTAGGTGTTATTTTAGGGCCTTTATCATATAAGAGTAGAGTGTGAGTGACAGCAGAGTGCCCGCCAGTGAAACTTTGGCTTTACCCAAAGGAGGAGTATGCCTAGTGGAGTAACAGGTCCTCCTCGAGCTTAAGTGAAGGGTAAACAGTGTTTTTTACACGTGACAGGAAGGACTTTCTCTTTGAAGCGAGTGAAGAAACTATCTTTGTTTTAGCGGAGCAGACAGAGTAGCGCTGTTTTTACGTTGTTACTAACAAATTTATAAACGAAAAGTTAGAAAAGAGATTGTTGTATTACCTTGCGAAGGTAGGGTCAGGAGCAGTACTGACTTCACAAGAGCCGCGCTGGCATTGGTCAGATGAGTGGGTGTGTTGTAAGCTCTGATTGGTCAGTAAGCAAGTATATTGCTGGTATTGGTTGAAGAAAAGAATATGTAGTGAGCCCTGATTGGACTGTTGATGTGAGAGTCGCGCTGGTAGAGTACGAGTGTTAACGAACAGGGGCCGTGAACATATGGAAGAGTTTTGTGGGATTTTTCTGACTGAATTAGTTAGTTACAAGAATCGGAAGAATGAAGCTGATTAATAAGATCAAGAATTTCTTTAAGAAGGACAAGCATATAATAACTAGGGAGGGAGTTCTTATACCGCCTCCTAACTTGCCTGCTTTCTTTTTGATGATGGAAAGTGGATATCATATGTGTATGTGTGTGACAGGGTGAGGCCGCGTGCTGTAGGGGGGTGCGCTGCAAGTGACTGGTGGGCACCTGGTACTGACCCGGCACGTCCTCCTTCTTTGCAGACTGATCCCTGGGAAACGGAGTCCGAGGAGTATGCCGAGGAAGAACGCGGCTCCTTTAACTGGACTTACACAGAGGAGGAGGAGCCGCCCACTGTTCACGTCAGCCGGCCTGGATTGGTCAAAAGAGAGGAAGCAATGTGGATGGCGTGTGACGTCACCCCCGAAGTGCCGGAGAAGAGTGAAGACGGAGAACCAGGAACCGGAGACGAGAGAAACGGAGGAAGAAGCGGAGAACCCGACGAACAGCTGGAAGCCAGCGGAGGAGCGACCGAGGGGAAGCCAGGAGGCCAACGACCCTGCGAGTCGCCGTGCCACTCTCCCGGGGGAGGAGCGTGGCTTGCCCAGGTACGTCAGCGTATGGCGACTTGGGTGGGGAGCAAGCGTGTACTTTAGTGTAAATAGCCCCGTGTGAGGTCCTGCGTCCCCCTTCCCCCTCTTGTGTCCATTTATCCCGCGTTTACTCCCCCCTCACAGTCTGTTTCCTACCCTCACTCCCACACTGCATTGTTATTGAGTTGTGTGGTCACGAGTGGTGTCCCCTACACTACACCCCTGGGTCCCCCGGTGCATGCCCTCCCAGTGGACGCTGGAACTAACGGCCCCTTTCTGCTTGGTCTCCCCTTTCCCTGGGTCACCGGAGCCACGACGACGGCTGTCAAACACCCCGCCAGCAGTGACCAGACCTCGAGGGGGCCACAACACACAACCTAGGAGAGGAAGACCTACCAAACGCCACAACGGAACCCAGTCAGTTTGCGAGGGAGAGACTTACGTTCCGTACCAGGAGAACTCTCATGTTAAAAACCCAACGCGGAATACCAATAAAACCCTCGTTGACACCAAGAATTAGTGTACTGCCTGTTCCTACCCCACCATCCGATATCGCCCCAACTCTTGGTACACAGGGCCCGTCTACAATGTGGTTGGAGAATTGGGTGGAGTATACAAAAGGTGATGCTGTTCTAGGTTTTCCAGAACATGATACATTTAGGGGTCGATTCCGATCCGGTAAAATAATCCGGCGTACGAATCGTATTCGTAGCCGATTCCGTACGAATGGGAAACTACCGTCCGACCTGCGAATTTCGTTCCGTTACCGTTGATTTCCGTACGATTTGCTACGAATGACACCCGTTTACCCGTATGAATAAGCCTCGGGCAGACCACCGTACGGTTCGTTATCAGTCTGTACAAACTCACTATTCCGATTCGGAACGAAATGCCTGAGCGAGATACGTACGGGCCAAAGTATTCACGCTTCAACATTGATTAGTACGGGACATTCGCCTCACTGCAAGCTCCACCAATACATACTACACGCACACCCGTCGGCCAAGCCTACGCGAACCCCCCCACCCGCCAACGGCCCGTACCACTCACTCGCACGCACAAGTACGACACGCACCCCCCCCCCCAACAAGCGTACGCGAACACCCCCACCCGCCAACGGCCCGTAGCACTCACTCGCACGCACAAGTACGACACGCACACAACCCCCCAACAAGCCTACGCGAACACCCCCACCCGCCAACGGCCCGTACCACTCACTCGCACGCACAAGTACGACACGCACACAACCCCCCAACAAGCCCACGCGAACACCCCCACCCGCCAACGGCCCGTACCACTCACTCGCACGCACAAGTACGACACGCACCCCCGCAACAAGCCTACGCGAACACCCCCACCCGCCAACGGCCCGTACCACTCACTCGCACGCACAAGTACGACACGCACCCCCCCCCCAACAAGCCTACGCGAACACCCCCACCCGCCAACGGCCCGTAGCACTCACTCGCACGCACAAGTACGACACGCACACAACCCCCCAACAAGCCTACGCGAACACCCCCACCCGCCAACGGCCCGTACCACTCACTCGCACGCACAAGTACGACACACACACAACCCCCCAACAAGCCCACGCGAACACCCCCACCCGCCAACGGCCCGTACCACTCACTCGCACGCACAAGTACGACACGCACCCCCCCAACAAGCCTACGCGAACACCCCACCCGCCAACGGCCCGTACCACTCACTCGCACGCACAAGTACGACACGCACCCCCCCCCCCAACAAGCCTACGCGAACACCCCCACCCGCCAACGGCCCGTAGCACTCACTCGCACGCACAAGTACGACACGCACACAACCCCCCAACAAGCCTACGCGAACACCCCCACCCGCCAACGGCCCGTACCACTCACTCGCACGCACAAGTACGACACGCACCCCCCCCAACAAGCCTACGCGAACACCCCCACCCGCCAACGGCCCGTACCACTCACTCGCACGCACAAGTACGACACGCACCCCCCCCAACAAGCCTACACGAACACCCCCACCCGCCAACGGCCCGTAGCACTCACTCGCACGCACAAGTATGACACGCACACAACCCCCCAACAAGCCTACGCGAACACCCCCACCCGCCAACGGCCCGTAGCACTCACTCGCACGCACAAGTACGACACGCACACAACCCCCCAACAAGCCCACGCGAACACCCCCACCCGCCAACGGCCCGTACCACTCACTCGCACGCACAAGTACGACACGCACCCCCCCCCAACAAGCCTACGCGAACACCCCCACCCGCCAACGGCCCGTACCACTCACTCGCACGCACAAGTACGACACGCACCCCCCCCAACAAGCCTACGCGAACACCCCCACCCGCCCAACGGCCCGTAGCACTCACTCGCACGCACAAGTACGACACGCACACAACCCCCCAACAAGCCTACGCGAACACCCCCACCCGCCAACGGCCCGTACCACTCACTCGCATGCACAAGTACGACACGCACACCCCTCGGCCAAGCCTACGCGAACCCCCCACCCGCCAACGGCCCGTACCATTCACTCGCACGCACAAGTACGACACGCACACCCCTCGGCCAAGCCTACGCGAACCCCCCCACCCGCCAACGGCCCGTACCACTCACTCGCACGCACAAGTACGACACGCACACCCACCCACACAAGCCTACGCGAACCCCCCCCCCCGCCAACGGCCCGTGGCACTCACTCGCACGCACAAGTACGACACGCACCCCCCCCAACAAGCCTACGCGAACCCCCTTCGCCAACGGCCCGTACCACTCACTCGCACGCACAAGTACGACACGCACACCCCTCGGCCAAGCCTACGCGAACCCCCCCCCCGCCAACGGCCCGTACCACTCACTCGCACGCACAAGTACGACACGCACACCCCTCGGCCAAGCCTACGCGAACCCCCCCCCCGCCAACGGCCCGTACCACTCACTCGCACGCACAAGTACGACACGCACACCCCTCGGCCAAGCCTACGCGAACCCCCCCACCCGCCAACGGCCCGTACCACTCACTCGCACGCACAAGTACGACACACACACCCCTCGGCCAAGCCTACGCGAACCCCCCCACCCGCCAACGGCCCGTACTACTCAAACGCACGCACAAGTACCTCACGCACACATAACGCCAACACCAAAACGACCACAAGGACCTTGCTAACGAGTCACTACCACACTGAACATGTCTCCTGTGTACACACCTTTGACAATCAATGTCCTGGTCACAGCCAAACAGAGGACAACACCAACACCCACCCCATATAACACCCACCCCAACAATTCAAATTAAGCCACACCCACCATTTGACCAATAAAAGGGCCCACACATACAACCCATCATCCTTTGCAACATACCCATTCTTGCGAGGAAACTGAGAGCACACAAACTATTGCAGACACATACCTTCACACATACACCCTATCTCATCTACACCCACACCACCCCCTTCACATTCTGACCCAAACACCCTCATTCATACACACCATCAACCCCTCAATCACATACACTACACACCATGAGCACACACAAGAATCCAAAATTCACTAACCCGGAGATGGAGATACTTACTGATGAAGTCATCAGAGTCGAGCCGCAGCTGTTTGGCGCATTGGTCAGACAGACCAGCCTGGCAGAAAGAACACGCCTGTGGGAGAGGATTGTAGACCGGGTCAATGCTATTGCACCCATCAGGCGCACCAGGGATGAATGCCAGGCCAGGTGGTACGATCTGCGGAGGATAGTGAAGAAGAAGATGGCACAGGATTACGCCAATGCACACCACACTGGAGGCGGTGGTCCCCGCAAACCTGCTGTATACCATCCCTGGGAGGAGAGAGTCATGGTCCTACTGCCAGCGGTGGGAGTACATGGAATAGAAGGAGCCATTGAGTCTGGTGAGTGTACAAAAAACACAAGTTACATGGGTAGACTAACAACAGTGCCCAGCAGCATGGGGTGGGTGGCCATGAGTCCAAGCAGTACACTACCAAATGGTGGTATTTGCAAGGGGGAGGCACATAGGGTGCAATGTGTAGGGTAAGAGGCTGCTCTCATGCCATATGTCCCAGGGACACACACAAGCATAATGACCAATGCACAGGGATAGGTAAATATCACACAAGACACTACACCACAGCTTCTAAATATTTACTATTTGCTGACACACCTTACAGAGATGCATCATTATGTGACAAAGTAAGGCAGTGTAGCAAGAGAGCAAGCACAATCTACCTGTCTCCATCCCTGTCTCGCCCTCTGTCTCCCTCTCCCTCTGTCGGCCTCTGTCTCTGTCTCCCTCTGTCTCTGTCTCTCTCTGTCACCCTCTCCCTCTCCCTCTGTCTCTGTCTCCCTCTCCCTCTGTCTCCCTCTGTCACCCTCTCCCTCTCCCTCTGTCTCCCTCTGTCTCTGTCTCCCTCTCCCTCAGTCGCCCTCTCCCTCTGTCTCCCTCTGTCTCTGTCTCCCTCTCCCTCTGTCTCCCTCTCCCTCTGTCTCCCTCTGTCTCTGTCTCCCTCTCCCTCAGTCTCCCTCTCCCTCTGTCTCCCTCTGTCTCTGTCTCCCTCTCCCTCTGTCGCCCTCTCCCTCTGTCTCCCTCTGTCACCCTCTCCCTCTCCCTCTGTCTCCCTCTGTCACCCTCTCCCTCTGTCTCCCTCTGTCTCTGTCTCCCTCTGTCTCTGTCTCCCTCTCCCTCTGTCTCCCTCTCCCTCTGTCTCCCTCTGTCTCTGTCTCCCTCTCCCTCAGTCGCCCTCTCCCTCTGTCTCCCTCTGTCTCTGTCTCCCTCTCCCTCAGTGGCCCTCTCCCTCTGTCTCCCTCTGTCTCTGTCTCCCTCTCCCTCTGTCTCCCTCTCCCTCTCCCTCTGTCTCCATCAGTCAGTGTGCGTCCCTCTGTCACCTCAACGCACATCCCTGGGGCACACACACAGTAGCACACAAGCACTGCACAGGCCTCACAAACTCCATAGAGTAGAATGTTAAGGGATGTCTCACAAGTACCAGCAAACATCTGCTATGTGCCTGTAAGACACCCACCATTTGCTGTCCACACTGTACTGTGTCAGGACACACATCTCAGAAAGCTCTGTAGTACACAATGGGCACAGGTGTAGGCAGCACAAGTCCCTCCTGTGCTCATTTCAAACACAAACACCAGGACAAGGTCACACATCCTGTGCACCAACACAAATCCACCATTATGGCAGCATGCCACATGAGGGGACAGCCAAATCATGAACAATGGACGCTTGCAATTCACAAACAAAGTAATAGCATGGCCTGTTGTACACACCCCTTACAGAAACTCATCCCTGGGGGACAGGCGTCGTATTGCAACACTGTCCCAATTGCCACGTACCACAACAAAACACGTACTCATATGATTATGCATACAACTCATACCTGCACATAACACAAGCTCCAGTTCATTGTGCCTCTCTAAAAAAGCACGTGCCCCATCTCATTACCTTTGTGGATGCACATAAGTACCAACATGGACATGGGTATTGACAAGGTGATGCGTCTTAGAGAAGTGCCAAGTTCTAAAGCCATGATCTAGAAGTGGGTGTACAGGTCCAGCGGTGTTGGCATTGTTTGGCCAGCATGGAACAGCAAAAGACATCCAAAGTTGTAGCTGACATGCTAAATAATGATGCTCTGTCTCTTACATCAACATGCTGCATCTAAACTCTGTGCATGCTTGATGCACACATAAGAATGTTCACCGTATCCAGGATGTTGCGTGAAACTTACAAATGCATTACACGTGTGGTGCCGGCAACACAAGATACAGCAATGGCTGTGTCAGTCATTGTCAAGAGATTGGAAGAATGTAAATACCCCATCGTACAATTGTTTTTTCTACCACTAAATACACAACTGTACAATGTCAACAATGTATAGCTTATGGAACAGTGATGCTGATAATGGATAACCAAACCACATGTCACTTGATATTGCCTTAACAGTGTCTGTCTCTCCCACACACAGGGCAACGTGCGGATCTCCCCCCCAGCCAGGGGGGCCAAGGATCCCAGTCCCAGGCTCAGCAGGACCCAGGCCCCACCGGCAGCGCCGTCCCTCAACGCACTGTGGATGACCCCAACCAACCTGGCTCCTCTGGATCCCAAACCCCTGCAGCAACTGTACCAGCTACATCTCTGCCAACCACCGGACCTATTCCCACCACATCCCAGCAGACAGGTCAGAGCCCTGCCCATGATTCACAATCGAGCCAGTCTGAAAATGAGGGACACCCTTTGTCGGGCGCCCCTGAGGTTGGTGACAACCTCCACCCTCCCAGCACTCGGGGCGCCCGTCGATCGGATGTGCCCACAAGCGCAGGCCGTGCTCATGTGGGTCAGGGAGGTGGGAGTGGCGCAAGGCGGAGGCGAGAATCTGGCCAGTCAGCTGCAGGGACCGGTATGGCTGAACTCAGTAACATCCTTGAGGCATACCGGCGGGACACCAGTGAGGTAAGCCAGCTTGCGGAGACCCTCAACCAGCTCAGAGAACAGCAGGCAGAGCAAATAGCCAGGCAAGACCTGCATTATGGACGGGTGGAGGCACACCAGGCTCAGCTCTTGATGGTGCATAGGGACATTGTCCATGTGCTACGTCAGATGGCTGCCAACATGCAGCCCCCTCCCTGTGTCACAAGGCCAGCAACATCACGGCAAAGTGCAACACCAGCCACAGGGAGGGAGGAGAGGGAGGAGGAGGAGGAACCCTCTGACGTAGCGTCCCATGCACCGTCCATGCCTGCACATGAGGGTCCCCCAAGGAAGGTGGGTCGTCCACGGCGAAGACGTTGAGGGCCTGTGGCCCATGGACTTCTCCCAGGACACTGGACCTGGCATATAGCCCCTGGGTGCAACAGTATCCCCTATGAGACTCTCCCACATGGACTTGCTGGTCACAGTCTGCCCAATGATGTCAGGCACTGTGGCTTGGGCTCTGTTGACTGAGACTGTAAGGCATCTCATCTCCAGCTGTGAATTTTGGATTCCCCCCCCTTTCTGTACAGCACCTATTCACGTTTCATGCACAAGATCACCCAATAAATAATGTAAACATCATACGCATTTGGTGAGTAATCTTTGAAACAGCATACATGTATATGTGTCTGCAAATGTCAAAAATGCAAGGTATACAACAAACAGCAGTCATCCACACACTTGGATCAGAATCTGAGTGAGGACACACATTGGCCAGAAATTTCCACAAACTACATACATGGATGGTAAGACACACCTGTGTGGGACAGTCAATGCTGGAGGGGGGATTGAATCACAATACTGCTAGCACAGGCAGGCCCAGGAGAGTCACTTTGAGGAGTACATGTCAGTGTCACAAAAGTAGTAGTCCATGTAGGGAGTACCTACAACTGTGTCCTCAGGTATGTGAGCTACCACCAGCATGATGCATTACTGTGTATGTGATTAATGCCGCACAGGATAATGGTGGCAGGACAGACTGTGGGCAATGGGCCGGAGCACTCTAGACAAGCACACCTGATTAGGTGACCTACCCCTATGGAGCTACAAGTACTATACTACTGTAATGGGAGCAACGCATACAGAACAACGACACACATCAGACAAATACCTACCCCTGAACGGGCAAATCACACCACACCCAAGAGACAGGGTCATGGTGTGTGTCCCATGTGCCAACTTGACTGACTGTGACAGCAATGTTGAAGTGGTGTGAGCATGTTGTGTTCTGGCACGTGACTGTAAGCTAACAGTTTTCTGATCTAGTGGTGTTGACAAGCTAACACTGTACAATATTGTGCCTATGTAAGGTGTGTGTGTGTTTCGGACACGGCACATGACCTGGTGGTACGTAGACCCAATGTCATGTGAATCTGCATAGTCGTGCCAGTATGTGTTGCACACACACGCATAGCAGCAGCTATGGCTGAGTACAAAGCATTTTTATAGCACGAGGGTGAATGTCTGGTGTTGTCTGTGTGTAGGGTGGCAGGAGCATGCTCTATTAATGGATGGAAGGAGGGTCATCCTATAGGTGTCTGTGTTCCTGGATAGTGTGCGCTGCATGGTGGCGGTGTATGCAGCTGCACCAATGAGTGAAGACATGACGGCAGGAGGGGTGTGACTAATTGCTAAACAAACACATAACACAAGGGCACCCGCAATGCACAAAGTGACATGTGGATGTGAAGGCAGGAGTGTCTGCCTCACTCAGGATCACTGACAACAAAATGGCACAGTAATCACCACACATCACAGTCACTGGATCAGGGCCCTTACGGTCAAGTGGGGCACAAGACACACAGCGTCAGCAGGTGTATACAAGAGCTAGTGTGTTCAAATCCAAACTGCACCAACAAAGACATCTACCTCACACACAACATAGTATTCTAGCCTTCACCCACCCCATGCGTGTGGTCAATATACAGTTACACACCTAACAAGCATGAGGTAACTACGTTCAAAATAGTATATGTGCACATTAGACGGACATGTGTGTTGAGCCACAAGCAGGCACTATATTCTGTAGGAGTCAGACGTCATGCACAACATGATAATTTACATAGTGAGCCCATGGAGCTTTCACAAACATACATGTGCATTGCCAATAAGTCCAATTTACACTAATCATGATGTCACCTGTAATGCCGCTTTACGAATACCTACAAGGCTGTCAACGACTGGCCGTACCTTTCTTCATCAGAGTGGTGTGATGCTCTAAGGGTTCCACCTCCAAATAGCCCATTGGTCTGAGTACAAACAACAGACACAAAAGGGTGATCAGGCGAGGGAAGGAGAGGATGGGAACTGCTGGGAGGGAGACCTGAAACAGAGGCAAATAAGCATTAGGACAACATTCTCATGTCACAGACACTTCAAAAACCTCATTAGCTACACTGTACCAGTCACACCTGTGAAGTGTACTGTCTGGTGAAAAATAATGATGATTAATCATGCCATCACATGAGATACGATGCTGTGACACAGACACATAAAAACTGGGACAGTCTGTCATCCATTAGAGTCATGTGTAACGCTCACAAGTGAGCACCCATGCAAAAAGATCTATGTAGTATAAACACATTCCCAGGCACAGATGAGGTGGACCTCAGTAACAAATGGAAACATATGGAAATCCAACTACCGCTAACTCTAAAGTCTGTATCTGATATTGGTTATCCATAAGGGCCATGTAGGCTAACTTGAGCAAATCCACTACAGCTGTTAGTATCACATATGATGAGGAAGCTAATGATCGACATGCAATGAAGGCACTCTGTAGCCAGTCTTTTGGTGTGTCAAGTATGCATCACAATGGGGGAGGCGCTAGGGGGCGCACAGCGGAATGGCTGCCTGAACCGCAGCTCCGCCGGGCGATCACCATCGGAGGGATCGAACTCCGCCTTCACCACGCTGTTCCGCTTTCCAAACGCGGCAATCATCGTGTGAAGATGCAGGGAATTGGCGACGGGGGACTTTTCGACTAACGTGCTGGTCGAAATGACTTTTAGCAGCGTTTACTGCAAAGCGCGATCATTTGCCTGACAATATGGCCGCCGGCGGGACGTGAGCCCAGGACATACAGGGCGACGCGTCCTCTCTGCAATCTCCTGCGTTACCTGCAACGAGCCGCGGTGAGAATATGTGCTCGAGACCTGTGCGCCTGCAGCATTTGTTCATTTAGCCCCAGTAAGGGGTCAGAGGACCACATAAACGCCCGGACTCAACTGCCTGACAATATGGCGGCGGTGGACTCCTAAGCACCGGGATGAACGCCTTCGCGCCAAAACGCGCTATAACTGCCGCACTGCTCTGGGGGCTGAGAGGTGCTCACAGTCAAGCAAGCGGACCACTGTGCACACACCAGTGCAAACTGACCTGACCAAATTGCTGTCATCGACCACACTGCCACATGGGTGCAAGTCCAGCAGTACAGACTACACGCTACAGTGCTGGTGGGTCATACGTGGTAGAAGGCGACCCCACAGTGTGCCACCTGTAAAAGGCTCCTGGACGGTGACGCAGGCGATCATAGACACCACCACGCCAAACTGAGGTGAGAGTGCACGGATCGCGTCCTCCCCTCGTAAATTGCGCGGTCTGCTGTGCTGGGCCCAGACGCCTGATCGGTGTCCCGCGAGCGTGCTATCTATCTGTACTGAGGCATCACGGCAGCAGCGATAAGAACAACGAGGGCTTCTGGGCCCGCGCTCAGGAAGACAGCTTCCCCCTCCACCACCATGGGTAAACCTGATAAACAACAACCCAAGATATCATTCGACGCTAAAAAGGCGACAAGACCGATGGACGGGACGGCGGAGGACGGCGGTGCGACCGAAACACTGCCCAGTACCAACATGGAGAAGATTCTGCTGGCGATCCAGTCGAATCTACAAGACATTAATGGTAAGCTTGATAATCTTACGTGCAGGATGGATGGTATGGCCGCCCGTCAGGAAAAACATGGCGAACGTCTGGATGAAGCGGAGACCAGGCTTTCAGCTGTTGAGGATGAGGCGCGGACCTCCACTACGAAATGCACAGGTATGGAACGTCTCTTGGAGGTGATTAGAGCTAAGGAGGAGGATTTAGAAGCACGCTCGAGGCGCAATAACGTCAGAATAGCGGGCCTGCCGGAGTCGACCAACACTGGGCGGATGGAGCAATTTGTCGAGAACCTGTGTAAAGATCTCTTTGGCGCGGAGGCCCTATCCTCGGTCTTCATAGTGGAGCGGGCCCACAGATCGTTAGCTCCCAAGCCACCACCTGGCGCCACACCTAGGCCTATTGTGGCGAGAATTCTCAACTACCGAGACAGGGACACGATCCTTCGGCTTGCACGGGAAAAGGGCAAAATCACCTATCAAGGCAACTCCCTCGAGTTCTACCCGGACCACACGGTTGCAGTCCAACAGGCACGTAAGGAGTACTCATCAGTGAAGGCCAAGTTGCGTGATTTGAACATTGTCTACTCCATGTTATACCCAGCGAGGCTGCGAGTGATGTGGAGGGGGAAGGCAATCGTTCTGGCATCACCGAAGGCTGCGCAGGACTTTGTTAAAAGGACACAGCGCGAGGCGAGAGAGGCCTCGCAAAATGACCAGCACAGAGACTCGGACTGAGATCGTTGCTGTTATCCCTTGTCCTCAAGCGGTGAGTTTTGTGGCACTATTTCACACTCTGGTTGGCCACGGGTCACTGTTGACTGTATTGGATGGCTCGGTGCGGGGGCATCCACATGGGGGGGGGGGTACATATCGCTATCAGCTACTACCTGTGAGACTCTGGGACTGTCTCCGATGACACGATCAGGACTAATGTACGACTCTGTTATTTCCCTTGATTTTTTGTTGCTTTTCCCCTGTGGCTGACCCTGACCGCGCTGTCTGCCTATCAACACGTTATCCATGAGGCCGGAACGGACTGCTGCAGTAACAGGTGCCGGAGGCGATTAACGGGCCCCCACTCCTGGCGATAGCAATGCGTACTTAGCTCTCGGGGTCCATAGGCCGCGATATGTGTACAGGACTATCACTTACTGTGAATTACCGACTTGGGATGCAGACTCTGGCTAAAGTCAGTCCATTTGCTTGTATGTTGGGGTGTTGCCCATGGGCTGCGTCACGCTAAAAGTAGATGGCACCGCACTTCTAATGATGTCGAGCTTTCGCGGTGGGGCCTTATGACACCGCTGCTGCTCGGATAATCTTGTTGAGATGCGGTGGTGATGGAGGGGGGGGCGGAAGGTTGATCTCTAGTATCACGCATATTTACAGTTGTTATAGTATCGCCGGAACCCGACCACCGGGTGTAGAGTTGTGCTCCTAGCGGACCTCCGTAAGGGTATTACCCACTAAGTGTTCTAACTGTGGGCACTGTATTGATGCAAGTTCTTAGTGCGAGCACTGAGTTGAAGGTTATGAAGTTGAGGGATTTGTGCTCTGAAGGGGTATGGCTTCGGCAGGTTGGGGATGCTGGAGTGGGTGGGACTTGGGGTGGGGGGATGTTTGACTGTTTACAAAGACCGAAGACTTTACCAATGTACACATTATTGGATTATACACAGCGAGTGATTGTCATTGCGGCTTATGATCACAGTGAAGGGGGGGGACGGGTTCTGGACATGACCCTTGTGTGTGTTGGTGTGAGTGGTGTTGCATTACTTATGAGCGAAAGGTTCTGGAAGTGAACGCAGAGTTAGCATGAACGTCCTTACTTGGAACATACGCGGATTCTCACGCCCTCAGAAAATTAGACAGGTATTCGCTAGCCTTACCAGATGGAACATCGACATAGCATTCCTGCAGGAATCACATCTCGCACCGCACACTCACGCCACATTGGGGTCGAGATGGGCGGGGAGATCCTACAGGGCATCATACTCATCTTACTCCCGGGGGGTGCTTATATTGATTAAGAAAGGGATCGAATTTGAGGAAAAGCATGTAACGCATGACCCGGCTGGCAGGTATGTGCTGGTGTCAGGTACACTGAGGGGACAACACGTCACACTCCTTAATGTATATGGCCCGAATACTGATGCCCCGGAATTTTATCGAGAAGTTTGGGGACACATGCAGAAACACAATACCACACACATGTTATGCGGGGGGGACTGGAACGTAACATTACGAGACGGGTTGGATCGCTCCTCACTATCAGTGGAACAACACAAACAATCTAGACTAATGGTGGGTCACATGATGGAGGATCTGGCCTTAGCAGATCTCTGGCGATTACAACACGGAGACGCGCCTGGCGCTACGCACATCACTGCATCTCACAATAGTTGGTCCAGGTTGGACTACTGGCTGGGGTCCAAGGACATGGCACTGTGGGCTCGCACGTTGCAAGTCTTGCCACGCACTTTATCGGACCACAACCCGGTTCTGCTGCAGTTGGACATTCCACAGTATGTACCCCCCCCTTTTCAATGGCGTTTTAACTCCCAAGCCCTGACAGACCCAATATATGTTGACACATTGACGAAAGCGATCAAAGACTACTTCGCTATTAACTCTCAGACTACTGAGGACCCATGCCTCCTCTGGGAAGCCTTTAAGGCCACGATAAGAGGTGTCTGCATTAGCACTACTATTGGGGTACTCAAGGACATTAGGGGTCAGATTCGTCGCTGCGAAAATCAAATGAGGGACTTGGAACTACAATACGAAGCAACGCAGGACATCTTATTATTACCCAGATTGCGCGACTTAAACACTGAACATGCTGATTTTTTAACGTCGGAAATTAAGTACTTAGACCGCAAGCATACGGCTAGAGCCTTTGGAGAAGGGGGTAGACCAGGGGGTGTACTGGCACGGAAAATATGTGAAGGTCGGGGACAGACAGCGATACTACGAGTTAAATCCAGGGAGGGGGTGCTCCAAACACATTCCACTGACATATTGCAATGTTTTGTGGACTCCTATAGCACTCTATATCAATCTCAATCAACAGCGGCCGAGGAAGAAACGTATGACTACTTGCATGATGTGGCAATTGGCTGGCTTTCGGACGCACATAGGGAATATTTAGCGAGGCCAATTACTGTGGAAGAGGTCACCGAGGTGATCTCTTCACTCCCAAACGGAAAAGCACCGGGCCCTGATGGGTACACGTCCGAATTTTATAAGAAGTTTGTAGATGTCATCGCCCCCTATCTGGTGGACATGTATGGTGCATCTTTTGAGAAATCACTGCTCCCCCCCACACTACGGGAAGCCATGGTCATTGCACTCCTAAAACCATCCAAGGATCCAGAACACTGCGATTCCTACAGGCCCCTGTCCCTGATCAACGTAGACTCGAAGATAATAGCTAAACTGTTGGCGGTCAGGCTGTCCCCTTTGATGACTCGACTGGTCCTTCCGGACCAAGCGGGGTTTGTACCCACTAGGTCTACCTCGCATAATACCAGATCCCTATTTGCATTGGCACACTACCTGAAGCCCTCGGTTAGAGCTGTGGCTGTGATGCTTGACGCTGCGAAAGCGTTCGATTCAATTGAATGGCGTTATATGATAGCTGTCCTAAATAGGATGGGTTTCCCAAAAAGGTTTGTCCAATGGATCTCCTTGCTATATACTCAACCATGTGCAAGGGTCCGGGTTAATGGCTATGTCTCAGCGCCGTTTGACATTGGGCGAGGAACAAGGCAGGGCTGCCCACTGTCACCCCTGCTCTTTGCGCTGGCGTTAGAGCCCCTAGCGTGCATAGTGAGACAAAATTACAAGGAATCGGCATTACAATTTGTGGCTAGGCCGATACACATATCGCTCTATGCAGACGATATGCTCCTATACGTGCGCGATCCAGAGGTGCATCTCAACCCGATACTCAGAGAGTACATCCGTTTCGGAGGGCACTCTGGATTAGCGATCAATTGGTCCAAATCCTCAATAATACCTCTCACGGACACCACAGCTCCCTTTGAGGTTGATTTTCCACTAGAGTGGCAGCAGGATCCGATTCGCTATCTGGGGATCATGTTTCACAGAAATCCGGAAGAAGTCATGCGAGCTAACTATGGGGTGGTACTTTCCAAACTGGACGAGAAGGTCCGTCGGTGGATCCATTTACCTCTATCGCTTGCTGATCGAATAGCGATCGTCAAAATGAACGTTTTACCCAAGTTACTATATCTTTTTAATAATATACCCATCACGCCAACACGAGAGGTCTTCCGCCATATAAAGTCACTGGTACTAACCCTGATATGGGCGGGTAAACAAGCTCGCATTGATTTACAGACACTGACGCTCCCGATTGCCGAAGGCGGCTTTGGGGTGCCTGATTTTCTGCTATATTACCTCTGTGCCCAGGCACAGTATGCAGCATACTGGTACCACGAAGTCCCCTATCTTTCTCACGTGGCTATTGAGGAGGGAGATGCCCATCCTATCCCCCTATCCGCGATATTGTCACACACCAGACCGCCACTGCATGCGAATGATATCAACACTGTCGACACCACGATTAAAGCGTGGAATAAGCTGGGGCAGTTGGCTCACAAAACCCCGTTATATGCACCGGACATGCCATTGCAGTATCATCAGGCGTTGTCAGTCACTGGAGAGAAAGTGGGGATGTCTTTGCTGACTAGAGCTGGAATTGATAAGATGGGTGACGTGTTTCAGGAAGGCACATTTCAGGACAAAGACAGATTGAGTTATATCCAAAACCAGACTCCTATGTTCAGATTCACATATTATAGGTTAATGAGGGCATTGAGGGAGTACTACCCGTCCTTCCCTGCGGAACCGGAAAGCCTGGCACCCCTGCAGATGCTGATCACTACAAGTGACCTGTCACACTTGGTGTCCAGACTGTACACTGCTGCACAATCAGAAATAGCGGGCCACACACTTAAGGCTAAGGGGAGGTGGGATGCGCTACTAGATACACCACTAACAGTTGAGGAATGGCACAGCTCCTGCGCACTGACACAGATACTGACACCAAATGGAAATCTGAGAATTATTCATTTCAAGTTCATACATCAGGCCTACTACACACCGACGAAACTGCGTAGATTTGGACTGCAAGAGGAAGACAAATGCAAGCGTTGTGGCAGGGAGGGTGCGGACTTGCGAGAGAGTAGCGGAATACTGGGTAGAGATTACTGCCAAACTCACGACCATGTTAGAGGAAGAGGTACAGTGCACGCCACAGGTCTGCTTACTAGGTATTTTACCCCAACTCAGAGCGCTAAAGCGCAGATTCTGTGCAATCGCCTTGTTACTGGCGAAAAGACAGGTGGCGCAATGTTGGCACAGCCGTAGGGTACCGACTACAAAGGTGTGGCTGCATGACATGTCCATCTGTCGAGATAAGCTGCAAACGAATGAGGAGGACCTACCAGTGCACTCGAGACCAAAGGATATATGGTGTTTCTTAACTGCCTACCTAACCACACTGCAGGGAGATGATGAGGATTAGATTGTCCTACAGAATGCGCTGATGTGTGTGATACTGGGGAGAGAGTCGGGGGGGATGGGGATCACACTGGGGTGATGCTGGAATACTGTTCCACTTACTGTATAGGTTGTGTATGAGATACATGCAAGGTCTTAAGTTGGGGTATGTTTACTGTTACATTGTTCTGTCATGACAAAATGTAAGACTCATAGTGACTATTTGCCAAGAATCCTGCGGAGGGCATACCAGGCGGCTCGGCCTGGAATTTCCGCACTGCTTTGCATGTCTGTCCTATTGTTTATTGGATAAACATCATCAATGGCGGGCCGGCCTCAGGGTTGTAGGCTCAGGCTGTGTAATATGCTGACTGTGAATAAAGGTCTTACAAAAAAAAAAAAAAAAAAAAAAAGTATGCATCACAATGCTAAACATGATATGCATGTACAATAAATATTAAGTGCTAGTGATGTCCATCCAAGCGACATAATCAGACCCTACCATAGCACAGTAATGGTGCCGGCGACCAGAGATTCATGTGAATGACCGCACTCCACTGGTGCAACACAAAAAATCACATATGCATCTTTCACACTTTTTACTTAGTCATGCTAAACATACATGGCATCATGTGAATCTAAACATCACTGCTACTCACTGTGAAGGCTGGCGTAGCAGTATTCTCAACCTGCACTGAGGTAACGACATGACAGTGACATGATATACTGCTGCAAGGGGCAAGTCATCCATGTTAACTGATTCACAGGACAGTTGTCTTAAGATGTGGAACATACACTGGGCAACACCGACACGACATGGTTTCATGGTAATCACACTGGACTGCCCCACAAGCTGGAGGTGAGGATCCAGTCACATTCTAATGCACACAGTGAGGCTGCAATCCCCCACAGAGTCCGTGGTTGTGACCTCTGACACAATGTCATGCCATGGTATGTGCAATGTTGCAGTGGCAATGTCTACACACATTGATGCATTCACCAGAGTATCAAAGTACAACAGATGACAGAAGGGGTGACTATCCTGTCATGGGAGTGGCCATACATGTCATAAGGTACATAATGGAGTAGCATGTATGCAAGGTGACACAACATGCACATGAACATGTACCACACGTTTCTACACATACCAACGCTAAACAGCCTCATGTGAGTCCTTACCCAAATTGACTTCTCCACATGTCCAAGCATGCTCCGTTGATGTGGCTGACGTTGCAATCATAATGAGCAGTAGCAGGATGACCACGATGTACCCAAACGGACAACAGGCAGGGCGAGCTGTGGATGAGAGTGGCACACAAGGGGTCAAGTTCTGTATAATGTCATTTTGTCAATGTCTGGTGAATAGCCAGATGTAGTATGACACCTGTACATTCCAAGTGCACACATAGCACGTATGTGTGTAGCATTGCAACTGAACATGTGACACAGCACAACACACATCCAAGTGATCTTGCTTACAGTCTGTTGCATACACAGCATGCTACCCATGCAACTCTATAGTCCATCTTTTACATAAAAGATTAAATGACTCACCATCATGAAAAGAAGTTGCGGATGAGGTGACCGCGGATATCATTTCACCCTCCTCGTCACTGGCATCCTGGCCAAGGCCTTCATCCTCAACGGGCGGATGTTCCAGCTCATCAGGATCCAGGTAGAGTGGCACGGCCTTCTCCACTGCCATGTTGTGTAGCATGCAGCACACGGTGAAGATGTCACACAACTTGCGTGGGCTGTATTGGAGGGCTCCACCTGTCTTGTCCAGGCACCTGAACCGGCTCTTCAGGAGTCCAAAGGTCCGTTCGATCACCCGCCTGGTCTTCACATGAGCATTGTTGTAACGCTGGTCTGCAGCTGTCCTGGGGTTGCGTAGCGGAGTCATAAGCCACGGCATGTTTGGATATCCAGCGTCTCCTGCAATTTGACATCATGTACAAGAGTGAATCATATGATGCAGATCATGAAGTTGTGACATACAGAGCTCACAGTGTATACTCACCAACTAGACATGCCCGGTGGTTGTGCAGCTGCAGCATCATCTGTGGTACCCTGCTACGCCTCATGATGAAAGCATCGTGGCACGATCCTGGATAACGTGCACAAACATGTGAGATAATCATGTTGGCAAGACACACCACAAGGGCATTTATCGAGTGGTAGTGTTTCCTGTTGCGATACGCTTGCTCCTGAGCCTGTGGTGGGACAAGAGTAACATGTGTACCATCAATTGCACCAATGACATGTGGCATGCGGCCCAGGGCATAGAATTCCCCCTTGACATCTGTCAACTCTTCTGGAGTAGGGAATGTAATGAATTCATCAAGGTGGAGCAACATTGCTCCCAAAACATCACCCAATACCCGGCTAAACATGGTCTGAGACATCCCTCCCACATCAGCTATGGTAAATTGGAAGGTACCTGTGGCAAAGAAATGGAGGGCTGCCATCACCTTTACCTTGGGTGTCAGTGCAGTTGGATACCTGTGGCGTGGTTGTAGGTGAGCCTCAAGCCTGCCCGTCAGGTCCTTGATCAACTGTCTGCCGAAGCGATAGCGACGGATGCAGTTGTGCTCCCTCATGGCTTCCAAGTCAGGCAACGGCCTTTCCAGAGGGGGTGCCCTGCAAGACACAATTTTAAGGAAATGTCTACAACTGTCTGACTAAGACTATAACAATGTACATGGCACAAGCAACACTGCTTCAAATAATGTAGACAATTTGGAGTGTGGCGTGGGATACACACTGATGCCAGCTCCCACACACTCCTCCGTGGAGAAGGAAAATACCTGTAATGTGTGGAATGGATGTGACATGCATACAAACGATCAAATGGAAAGGTCTTAGTGAGCATGACAAAGTATCATGTCAGTGAGACACGTCATGTCAATGTCAGTAGGAGGTTGTCTGCATATCCAGACGGCTGACTGCAATACACACACACACCACATGTGCCATCATTTGCACTGTTCAGCCTTAGTCATGTTGCGGTGTGTACTTTCAGTGACAATTACATGACCATCATCATACAGCATGATAATTACATTTGTCACTGATGGTCTGTGATGCCATCACACATGTGAACGGGTCATTAACACACGTGGCATGGTGTGTGTACATTAGTCACCCTGCCATCACAGCAAGGACACAACATAGATGCTCCTACAGCAGATGCACAGAACTTTCAAGGACTAGTTACTTACCTTTTGTAAACCAATATCTGTAAGGAACAGTAGGCAGTAGCAAAGTGTCACATTTCAATACATACATAGCTTAGGACTAATTAGCCTCCCTGGGTGCCATCGATCTGACCAGTGAGTGGTGGCTATCCAGGCCACACCGGAACAAAACCAGTGTTGTAGATTGGCATCCCACAAGGGCGTGGCCACGTTTTGGCCGTACCTACAACGCATACACTGGCAGCTGTTACACAAACATATCCCACAGAGAGTGTGGGTAGCAGGCAAAGATGGATGTCAAGTAGCTAAACATCACTCCCAGAGTCAGGGAGGATGATGACATCTTTGCGCAGTGCCTGTACCTCTTGGATACCCTCTACAGCGTAGCTAACGGGAATGTGTTCTGTGGTTTTGAGGCCTGGATGCAGATGCTTCCTGGGATGGGGTGGTAGGACAGGGAACATGGTCAGTCCGGGTAGGGCAGTGGGGGTCTGACAATGTGCCTATCTACAGACAAACATGCTGCGTGGCTGTACATGCTTGCCAATATACATACAGTACTTTCATCAAGATAGGCCTGCAGAGGCTCAGCGTAGCGTTAGTGTAGTTGAAGGACCTGAGTGACAAGTTGGTCCTCACCGCAGCAACAGGGAGATGAAGGGCCATGGTTCCAACCGCCCACATAAACACTACACTGAACGTTGCCCAGTCATCCAAATACATCTTTTGAGTTGAGACATCACCAGTGTCTGGCTAGGTGTCCACAACACTCGCATCCCCCAGTCCACCTGTCCTGTGGTCTTGGGACTGACACTCACGTGCCAGTGGGTCTTCATTACCCTCCCAATACTCATTAGTGCCAATTGTAATGAGGTGTGGCCAGCTCATTGATGTTAACATTCCCATGCAGCATTAAGAGCGGTGTTCTGCCACACAGTTACCACAGCGGAGCCGTACAGTGTGTCGTATCGGGGCCAGCACCACCCCAGAATGGCGCCAGGGCTGACACCTGGGGGAGATCTGGCAGTGAGGTTGTGAGTTGAACCAGCGGGGACCAGGATGAACATTCCGATCATGTCAGTCACAGCCGTTCTGGGACGTATGCACCGCCTGCGTCCGTCACTCAGTGAGTGATGGCGTCAGGGGCATTTCAACAGAGGCGCAACTGCCCCCAGACGGGTACGGTGGGCCAGAAGCTGACGCTGAGTCAGTGTGCGGGGTGAGGGACATCATGGACATGAGGCAGGGCACTTACTCCTCCTGTGTCACATGCAGGGCTGGGACCGTAGGTCGTGGTGCTGGCTACGACGGCTGCAATTCTGATAGAGCCGTGTGGTCACTGTCACCCTAATCCCATGCAGCATTGCACTTGCATCGTGGTTATTTGTTAATGCAATTACACATCTCTGACGTCTTTTGTTTACCTGACGAGTTTGGCCTGGGGAATGATGTACTAATAAGGGGCTCACATGTCTCCACACCCACACACATGCACTCGTCCTACATCCCAACCATGAGCTATTGTGGTGCTGTGCCAACTGCTGGAGTCTGAGTGGCTTGTGGGACATATCACACCTGGATTCATATGTCTGCTCGCCGCAATTGGAGCAGCTCTTGTTGTTGTGCCTGACGTGAAAACCGTGGAGACACAGACGGTGAGGGTCACTCACCAACATGAGGCGTTTTCATTCCTCACAGGCTTTGTAAGTGACATCCCTATTGGCACGGTCTTGAGTATGACAATAAAAGGTAAATGCTCAGAAGTGTTAGTACAATGATTTAGGGTACAAAATGTGTAAGCTTTAACTTAGACCGGACCTGCGTTGGTGTTGAGAAACAAACAGAGGACCTGACGTGTGCACGCAGAGGTGACATATGACTACTCAGATAACGTCATCAGGGCACACACAACGCCAAGGATACTTGCAGAGCCAGAGGATTTACACACCAACACACAAGTGTACGGTACTACGGAAATTGCCATGTCCAGGATGACATATGGGGATATTCTGAGGTGAGTAATACGTTACTGACCTGTTCATGGCATATGCTAACAGCATGCACAATGTAGCACATGGCACACACATGACGTGGTCACACAGGGTCATGCTGTGCGGCTAGGACACCTCTGTGACAGTGGGCATGTTCCTGTCATCATGTGCCAGTTCCCTGTACTGAATTGTGGGCCATTCGAGTGTTCATGTGCCCCGCTACATGTTGCTGACGTTAATTGGGTTGAAATTGTTGAATGCATGTGATGCACATGTGCATCATGATTGATGACATGTTGTTTAAGCTATTCACACATCAACTGAGGCACAGGGTCACAATCCCTGTGCTTCTTCAATGTCTGCCACACCTGGCACATCCTGATGTATGTGTGCCATGCTGATGTATGCATCCACATCGTTGACATGAGTGTAGACTACATCCCTGCTGTGTGATTTCCTGGTGTAACTCTCCCAATGGTGACATGAAGGTGGACAGGGACGCAGCCTACACAATCGTTCACAATCGTTCACTTGACCATGTCTGACGCAATGTACCACAATGGTACGTGCGTGTGTACGCATCGTTTCCCTATCGCATTTCGCCTCTACGCGAGCTAAGCGTACCCCAATGGTACGTGCGTGTGTCGGCCTCGTTTCCCTATCGCATTTCGGCTCTACGCGAGCTAAGCATACCCCAATGGTACCTGCGTGTGTACGCATCGTTTCCCTATGGCATTTCGCCTCTACGCGAGCTAAGCGTACCCCAATGGTCCGTGCGTGTGTCGGCCTCGTTTCCCTATCGCATTTCGCCTCTACGCGAGCTAAGCGTACCCCAATGGTACGTGCGTGTGTCGGCCTCGTTTCCCTATCGCATTTCGGCTCTACGCGAGCTAAGCGTACCCCAATGGTACGTGCGTGTGTACGCATCATTTCCCTATCGCATTTCGGCTCTACGCGAGCTAAGCGTACCCCAATGGTACGTGCATGTGTACGCATCGTTACACCATTCAATGTGTAGCATTGGCAATGGCAATGTCACCGTACTTGTGTGTGAATTTTAAAAAATGCATAGGGAACAACTAGGGGAACAGTGTACTGTTCAAAATGCAACCAGGTTGTCATGGATACGGAGTGTTTTTCAACTCCTACAGGTGTCCTGGAAGAATCAGTTGGGAAAAAGTATACAATGTTGCGAAAGTTGTTGTTCAGCTCTGGCTCTATTTTCAAACCATGCATATGTGTGTCATGGGCTTAGGTGTGATGTGATTGGATGGAACATAGGATGCAAATTATGGTGGCCTATCACACACTACTCCTTGGACTCACAGACCCTCTGCAGCACAGATATAAGGCAGCATGTGGCTGTGGGAGGGCACTTGCCTGCACAACATTGGTGTGCTAACCACAGCTGCTGTCTCTGAATCCTCTGGACCCTGATTAGCTGAACATGGAGAGGGCACCTGCATTCACTGATGGTGAGAACAAGGCCCTGCTGGATGCCCTCCTGCCAAACTTCAGCAAGCTGTATGGGAGACCAGAGGATCAGGTGAGTGATTTGTGCAATACCTTGGAGTGTGCACCTGTTGTGTGTGTGACATCATAGCCACTGTGTAGTAATAGTGGATAGATGCAATGTTGTTGTGAGTGAGTGCCAGGGTGCACAGTGTTGTTAGAAGAGAGTTATTTGTTGTAGTGTGGTGTGTGACAGCATGTCACGTGCTGCATTGCACCCAGATATAGCATATATTGTTCAGTGAGTGCCATGCTCAAAGAGTGTTTTGCAGCCCTCATGTCATCTGTAGATTTTCAATGTCATGCAAAGCAGTTGTGTTTGCACACAGGCCACATACTCCTGGACAATGATGCAAATGTGTGTGGCATACGATGCCCTGTTGTCATCATGTATTTTGTGCACATATGGGTGTCTTGGGAACATGCACCAGGTATACTGATGTTCTGTAACTTTACATTTGTGACAGGTATCTGCCTATGAGAAGGGTGAAATCTGGGTGGACATCGCCAGGGCTGTCCGGAGAGAGGGGGGGCCTCGCAGGAGGCTCCGAAACATAAAGAAGAGGTGGCAGGACATCCGGTGCTGGAGCCGCCGCATCGCCCGAGTCCAGCTAAAGCTGGAAGCTCCACGCCGGCATGGCGGCAGCCGCCACCTCACCCCCAACATGCTCCGGGTCCTGGAAGTGGTGTTCCCAGACCTCCATAGGCAGTTGCAGGAGGGACAGCAGCACGAAGGGGGTATGTACATGTCTGTTTGTAGTCATGTGTGTGTGAAATGGTACCTGAAGAGCTCTAAGGCATGGTCACTCTCCCATACTTTGAGTGGTGTGGTCAGACAGGCAGTTCATGCATTGGAATTTGATTGTCCCTCTGTCAGCAGCTGCTTCTTTACATGCCTTGCCCTACTCCACATTAGAGTTTTGCTTTGGCTAATGCTTGTTTTTGACATGTACTCCTATGGTGCAGTGTCTCAGATTGCATCTTCCTTTGCACATCATCATGTTGTAGGGGGGTATGTGACACCTGTTCGTACCTTAACTGTAGCACCACATGTGCACTATGTCTGCCCTTCTTCATATTGTGGCACTGTTCTTGAGTCTCAACAAGTGTTTTATGCACAAGTGTGCCTCAGTGGCCTTTGTCCATGGTCCACTTTCAAATAATCTTGTGTTAGCTACAGGTGCACAATGTACATGTGCTATATTTTGGGCTTCTGCATACTCACACTGGGCAGTGTGTGTGTGCATATTCTCAACATCTGTTGCATGTTCTTTGTACATAGTATTGATGGTCTGCCACACAATGTGACTTTGGATGTACAAAGCGGTGATGGCAGTGTGAGGTGATGGAAGACTTGTTTCAGGTCCCAGGATGGCATCACATGGCAGTTCGCCCAGGACTTTTCTAATGTGGCACAGAGTCAAAGCGAATCAAACATGACCAGGTCTTGATTTGGGTGGCAGGGTTGGCTAATGAACTGTTATGCATCATCAGCTATCCTGTTGTCAGGCAGTGGATCATGATTGTGTCTCTCATACAAGTATTTTCCTTGCCTATACCTTGTCTCCTACCTTACATTGAGCGTTGTGTCTCTGACATTTGTCCACAAGTAGATTTGTCATTATGCTGAGTTCTGTGTCATGTGACTCATGATGCATGCCATGTTGAGGAATGAGGCCAAATGATTTGCAGCTGATATGTCTGATGTGTACAGGTGACTGATATGTTTTCATTCTTCTCCTTTCTCACAGCATCATCATCTGAATCTGGAGGAGACACAGGCGCGGACCAGGCGGAGGGACACACCGACAGTGCCACCTGCTTTGAGGTGTCAGAGGGAGGCAGTGGCACAGAGTGTGAGGAGAGTCTGCAGGCCGGACGACATGTGACTGACACATCTTACCATGCCGACGAATCCGAGACAGACTCTCAGGAGGGGGGGGAATATGCAGCAATGGTCACTCATTCATCTTTGGCTGCCCTCCCCTCCTCCAGTCCCATCTCCAACCTCCCAGTCCTTGGTGTGCCTAGGGTCCGTGCTAGCCCCCGTGTCTCCTTTGTTCCCGGCACCGCCGCCCCTGCCCCTGTGTCCCCTGCTGCCCTCAGTGCTGAGACAGTGGACCTACTCCGGCAGATTGCAGTAGGTCAGACATCTATGCTGTCTGTCCTCCATGGACATACACAACTGATGACACAGGTGGTGTCGTTCATGGAGGGCATGTCATCAGCCATGTCTGATCTGCGTCGGAGTGTGGCTGCCATTGAATCAACACTGACGGCACCTCTCTACACCCAGCAGCATCTGTCCCCCCCCTCCTTCAGAGCCATCCACCTCTGCCTCTCACATACCTACACAGCATACACGCACACGCCACAGGTCAGACACACCCAGCGCACACACACAGCATAAGAAGCTCAAAACTCCACGCACACAGCCTCAAGGGCAAGTAGGCACACCCACAGGGAGAGGGGAGACACCTCACACACGCATCCACATACCCAGTAGGACTGACTCACAGCCCTGTACCTCCACCCCCAATGTGTCCCCGGGTTCAGGTGGTAGTTTTTCCGCCCTGGCTGAGGTGTGCAGCCAGGTTTTTGAATCAACTTTCGGCGATGCCCCAACCAGTGTGGATGAATCCACTACACCTGCACCCACTCCACCTGTCCTTCCCTCTCCTGTCCATGCGGTGCCGGAGGATTCCACAGATGGTGCCCCCGTAGTCAGCACAGCTGATTAAACGCCATGTGCAGGCAGGTTTGGGTGAGATGACAACCATGGAGGCACAAACTGTTGCAGAGACTGTATTGGACTGGCCATTGGCCTTTAATGAGCGAGGACTCTCATTTGCTTTTCTTTTGTGATTCCGCTGAATAAAGCTAATTTTTTCCTTTTCAGATTTGTAGTTTGTGTGATGATGTCTGTGACTGCTGGGTGCCTGGGAGCTGGTGTGATGTTCACATTTAGGTCTACTAAAATGTGTCTATCTCCTGAGGGTAATGAAGTTGACAATGGTATGTTTTTGATGTACGAGCTGGGCAGTGGTGGGCACTCTGAGGCTGGGAAGTGGTGGGCACTCTGATGCTGGGAAGTGGTGGGCACTCTGATGCTGGGAAGTGGTGGGCACTCTGATGCTGGGAAGTGGTGGGCACTCTGATGCTGGGAAGTGGTGGGCACTCTGATGCTGGGCAGTGGTGGGCACTCTGATGCTGGGAAGTGGTGGGCACTCTGATGCTGGGCAGTGGTGGGAAGTGGTGGGCACTCTGATGCTGGGAAGTGGTGGGCACTCTGATGCTGGGAAGTGGTGGGCACTCTGATGCTGGGCAGTGGTGGGCACTCTGATGCTGGGCAGTGGTGGGCACTCTGATGCTGGGCAGTGGTGGGCACTCTGATGCTGGGAAGTGGTGGGCACTCTGATGCTGGGAAGTGGTGGGCACTCTGATGCTGGGAAGTGGTGGGCACTCTGATGCTGGGCAGTGGTGGGCACTCTGATGCTGGGAAGTGGTGGGCACTCTGATGCTGGGCAGTGGTGGGAAGTGGTGGGCACTCTGATGCTGGGAAGTGGTGGGCACTCTGATGCTGGGCAGTGGTGGGCACTCTGATGCTGGGCAGTGGTGGGCACTCTGATGCTGGGAAGTGGTGGGCACTCTGATGCTGGGAAGTGGTGGGCACTCTGATGCTGGGCAGTGGTGGGCACTCTGATGCTGGGAAGTGGTGGGCACTCTGATGCTGGGCAGTGGTGGGAAGTGGTGGGCACTCTGATGCTGGGAAGTGGTGGGCACTCTGATGCTGGGCAGTGGTGGGCACTCTGATGCTGGGCAGTGGTGGGCACTCTGATGCTGGGAAGTGGTGGGCACTCTGATGCTGGGAAGTGGTGGGCACTCTGATGCTGGGAAGTGGTGGGCACTCTGATGCTGGGAAGTGGTGGGCACTCTGATGCTGGGCAGTGGTGGGCACTCTGATGCTGGGAAGTGGTGGGCACTCTGATGCTGGGCAGTGGTGGGAAGTGGTGGGCACTCTGATGCTGGGAAGTGGTGGGCACTCTGATGCTGGGAAGTGGTAGGCACTCTGATGCTGGGAAGTGGTGGGCACTCTGATGCTGGGAAGTGGTGGGTACTCTGATGCTGGGCAGTGGTGGGCACTCTGATGCTGGGAAGTGGTGGGCACTCTGATGCTGGGCAGTGGTGGGCACTCTGATGCTGGGAAGTGGTGGGCACTCTGATGCTGGGCAGTGGTGGGAAGTGGTGGGCCCTCTGATGCTGGGAAGTGGTGGGCACTCTGATGCTGGGAAGTGGTGGGCACTCTGATGCTGGGCAGTGGTGGGCACTCTGATGCTGGGAAGTGGTGGGCACTCTGATGCTGGGCAGTGGTGGGAAGTGGTGGGCACTCTGATGCTGGGAAGTGGTGGGCACTCTGATGCTGGGAAGTGGTGGGCACTCTGATGCTGGGCAGTGGTGGGCACTCTGATGCTGGGAAGTGGTGGGCACTCTGATGCTGGGCAGTGGTGGGCAGTGGTGGGCACTCTGATGCTGGGAAGTGGTGGGCACTCTGATGCTGGGAAGTGGTGGGCACTCTGATGCTGGGAAGTGGTGGGCACTCTGATGCTGGGAAGTGGTGGGCACTCTGATGCTGGGCAGTGGTGGGAAGTGGTGGGCACTCTGATGCTGGGCAGTGGTGGGCACTCTGATGCTGGGCAGTGGGGGGAAGTGGTGGATGTGTTTACTTTACACCAGTTAGACAAACGTTGATATGGCAGTCGTATGTCCCATACATCTATTGCACTGGTGATGTGCGGTGACGTTCCGTACCCCGTGGTCGATGACGTAGGTGCGGGACGTCTCCGTATTACACTGGTGTTGTGCGGTGACGTACCGTACCCCGAGCTGGATGACGTACATGCGGCACGTATAACACTGGTGGAGTGCGGTGACGTACCGTACCCCGAAGTCGATGACGTAGGTGCGGTACGTCTCCGTATTACACTAGTGATGTGCGGTGACGTTCCGTACCCCGTGGTCGATGACGTAGGTGCGGGACGTCTCCGTATTACACTGGTGTTGTGCGGTGACGTACCGTACCCCGAGCTGGATGACGTACATGCGGCACGTATAACACTGGTGGAGTGCGGTGACGTACCGTACCCCGAAGTCGATGACGTAGGTGCGGTACGTCTCCGTATTACACTAGTGATGTGCGGTGACGTTCCGTACCCCGTGGTCGAGGACGTAGGTGCGGGACGTCTCCGTATTTCACTGGTGTTGTGCGGTGACGTACCGTACCCCGAGCTGGATGACGTACATGCGGCACGTATAACACTGGTGGAGTGCGGTGACGTACCGTACCCCGAAGTCGATGACGTAGGTGCGGTACGTCTCCGTATTACACTAGTGATGTGCGGTGACGTTCCGTACCACGTGGTCGATGACGTAGGTGGGCCCGTCCCCGTATTACAATGGTGTTGTGCGGTGACGTAACGTACCCCGTGGTCAATGACGTTGGTGCGGCCTCTATCCGTATTACACTAGTGATGTGCGGGAGTGTGTGGTGCAACGTACCCAGACATGACAGTCGTGCAATGGAGATGTGCCCGTGTGGCAACACGTACAGGTATGTTGGAGTTCATTGTACTCACCTTCTGCGCCGTCGTCGGTTTCTAAATACGAGGTGGTGGGCGTACAGGATAGGGATGACACGGACAATGGCGTTCATGTCCTGCTTGTCGTGTACCGGGTGCCGGTTTTGCCGGAGTGTGGGTTTACGGTAGTTTAGAGCTCTCGTAGCAAAAGAGCCGTACGGAGTGTGTTCGACACGGATCGTAATTCCCGGGTCGGAAGGCGCGGTCTATTTACGTACGGACGCTGCGTGGTGCGTCAGCCGACTGCAATTCGTATGGATTTCCGATTTGTACGGTGTTTTTTACGAGTCGTACGGAGTGACGCTTTAATTTGTGATCGTACTTGCTGAATCGTACGGGGACGCCTACAGGTGCGATTCGTACGGGGAAAAACGCTCCGAACAGCAATTCGGAGCGCTTTTTACCGGATCGGAATCGACACCTTAATGTGAGGATTCTTCAGAATCTGAGAAATAGGATGAATTCATTAGAACCAAAACTTAGGTTAACACAGTATGAGGCTTTGGAAGAATGGGAAGTTGAGGCATATGAACAGGAGAAATACAGATGAGGCAGAAGAATCAATAGCGGATTATTACACAGATACCCATTTGACACGCGAATAGATCAGATGAAAAGATGGAGAAGGGCTGTACTCTCGGAGGGTTTGTATCCAGTGTTAATGGCTGAAGATCAAGAAGGGAGCAAAAGTAAGGAAAAAACGAAACACATAGTGTCAGGCTCCGGTCCAGGACTCTTCAGGATTACACCGATGATGTTATGGGCTCCATCTCATGACGGCCCCAAAGTCTGAAGTAGTATATACTGACTAATGGGATAGTCACACAAGGGAGAAATATGAAGAAAAGAAAGATGGAAAGCTGGGAAGGAAAGGAAGGGAACAGCGGGGAGGGAGATCTGTAACGACAAGTAACAGATATTCAAACACAATGTTGTTTTGTGAATACGTAACCCAATTCACCTTCCCTTCACCTATAATATAGCTATTCTACTCTCTGCCTACCTGTAAAGAAAAATACGATGGGCTTTATCTAGGAGAGTTCTAGGAATGGAACAGGGAGTTTGGATAACTGGAAAAAAGGGGAAAACAAGAAGTGTGTGGTTTAGCATTGGTAAGACATTCTGAGCTCTGAGAATAGGTTTCTAATCATCTTAGTAAACACACCTGGGAACCTTGTTACATTGCTTAACCAAACCCACTGACAGTTCCTCCGTTCTTTCTCTCCTATAAAACATAAACAGGAATACAACTTGAATTGGATGTGCGGCTTCAACTGTTAATAATTCTTAACCTTGCGATCGCTGCTGATAATCATTGGTTTATGAGTTCTCCGGAATGTAAACACAGGGTGCCGCCTGTAAAGGTCTTTGCCTCAAAACCAAAGGCAGAGTACAACAACTTATGTTCACGTCAGTAACTCGATGCACCCATATGTTTAGTCTATGCGATGGATGAATCATACATCGGCTTTTGACTCTTATCCTCAGAGCCCGCAGTACTTGGAAAAGAAACCCCAACACAGGAAATGTACAAAAGAAAGTTAATACCTGGGGAAGTATTACTCGTTTATGCCGGTTTTCGTATAGAGTCAGTATCTCCGATGAACCCAAAAGGGAGGCACGCTCCAGCACCGAGATAGCTCTTGAAAACACCCCAAGCGGGAAGACAAAGAATCCTGCTTCTTCGTCAAACCCGAATACAAATACAGGAACCAAAATGCAGGGAGAACACGGAACAGCCTTACCGGACTTCTTTGACGGGCGCCAAACACACGAAGAATTATCGGCAGCGGTCCGGAATCCTTGACTCCCTTTACTTCCTGAATGACGTCACCACGTGCAGGACGCCTGACGCCCGGTCTCTCCCTTGCCAAGCATGCCGGGAGTGGTAGTTTCGGTAGTTTTGGTCTCCCGACCGGCTCCGATGCCTGAAAAAGAACAGTTCGAGGCTGGCCGTGCGACCTCTGTGCCGGCCGCCTCTAAGCAAACACGTGAAACATGACAGTACATCCCCCTTTACAAGGGTTTCCTTCCGACCCCAGGCCTAGTCGGATGCAACCTATGGAAGTCTTTCACCAAACTGGGAGCATGCACATCCTTAGCGGCTTCCCATGAATTCTCTTCAGGACCAAAACCTTTCCATGCTAACAGATACTGCAGCTTTCCTCTCACCACTCTAGAATCCAACACCTTTTGTACCTCATACTCTTGGTCCTGTTGCACCCAAACAGGGTGCGGCGCCTTTTTCACCGGACTATACGAGGGTTTAAGCAGGGACACATGAAATACTGGGTGGATTTTCATATGAACAGGCAATCGTACTTTCACTGCCACCGGGTTAACGTGTTTAACCACCTCATAGGGCCCTATGTATTTGGGGTTAAAGACGCTATGTTTCTTAAAACGAATGTTCTTAGTAGAAACCCACACCCGATCCCGGGGTTTGTACATTGGGCCCACCCTACGGTGTTTATCCGCCTGTACCTTGTATTTGGCCTTGGCAGTGGTCAAATTGTTCCGTGTGGCAAGAAGAATTCTGCAAACACGTGACAATCTTTCTTGTGCTGAAGGTGACTTAGTAACAGCCAAATCAAAAAACACTACGGTAGGGGGGGACCTTAGGGGAGTTTAAAGACCAAGCTCTGAGTACAATCCCCAAGAACCTATAAACAACAGAAGTAACAGAGGGTCTCAAAATAAAGTGCCCAAAATTAACAACAGGTCAACCACAACCATGAGACCACAGTGATATACCACAGAAGTTCTCAGCAGGATGCGAGAAATACCCATCAGTCACCATACGGATCCGCCCTTCATCATTTGGGATTTTATCCGTACCACCCGTCTGAGAAAATCGGTGCCACACACAAAGGTCAACCCGGTGGTAAGGGGGTTCCTAAGTGGATGGTGGCAAAGACAGTGAGGTATGCCACTCGATGTTAATGAGTGGACACAAACATGGGACTGGGGTGTGCAGTGTAGAAAGGAGTGAGAGGGTGAAGAAACCAAACTGGGAGTGCATTAAAATTGGTTTGAAAAAAGGCACTTAACAAGAGTTTATTCGGTGTGTGCCTGACATACCAACGTTAAAAATCGATATGACCCAAGGCTGTCAAGTTATGTGGACGGCCTGGGGTGAAAAATGGTCAACTAGTTTCTGCAAATAAGGGACTCTTGTGTCTTTGCATTCATCAGGACCAACAATGAAATTAAAACTACTGCACCAAGTGAATTTAATAAAGTGAAAGAAAGCACCGGGAGAACAAAAAAGTGAACATTGTCACCTGAAAGCTCCGGGTGCCCTTACAGTCTGGGTTAATCCCTGTGGGAGAAAAATAGGTTGGGTGTAACTATCGTTTAATATCTGGGCTGGTAACAAAGTCCACAACTGTGGATCTAACATTAAGTCATTTTCAAATTGAGGAAAAACGGGCATTTAAAGCACATATGGCCCGATATAGAAACATTCAGTCAGAAATTTCATCATCAAAACGTTTCCCAGTCCTTACCTCAATCTGTAAGGTGGACTGGCCTCACCCCACCTGGCAGCGGCTCAGGGGAAGATGAAGCACCGCTCTAAAAAGACATGTGGAACACATATCAACACACAGTATGCACAGTGCATGAACGAAACACTTCAAGATCTCAATAGCTAAAAACAAGATGGAAGGAGTATCCTTTCAAAAGAAAAATCGTTCCCAACAATGGCGGGGCCGGGGTTCTATATGAGAGCAAGTATTCTCCATTACACAGATGTAGCGAAGTGGAGAAAGGAAAAGGAGGGAGAATCCCTCTTACCTCTCCGTCGGTACTTCGGGGCCGGCGTCCTGGCCGTCTGGAGAGGTAACGAGCAACCATGGTTGTTATTTTGGACACTGAAGTTTATCGAGCCGAGTGCCTCAGACAACTCAATACTGGCACTGCCTACACCCCTCTAGATCATGACCCCACACACGACTTGAAACTGAACATCAAAACTATGGTTGAAGAAGCGTCTGCTGAGGGATGGATCACACCAGCTGAAGCCCTGTATCTCTGCACGGAACATCCCAAGATGCCTTACTTCTACACCTTACCCAAGGTCCATAAAGAGCAACGACCGCCGCCAGGACGCCCCATTATCTCGGGGATAGGATCAGCCCTAGAACCCCTTTCTACTTTTGTAGATCATTTTTTGAGACCGATGGTGCAGGAAATGCCCACTTATCTCCAGGACACTACCGACCTACTTAGATTACTACCCAACATCGAATTTGACTCTGAGAGGGACCTCTTAGTCTCATTTGATGTAGAGGCACTCTACACCTCCATCCCCCCGCCATCCCCCCGCCATATGTGCTTTAAATGCCCGTTTTTCCTCAATTTGAAAATGACTTAATGTTAGATCCACAGTTGTGGACTTTGTTACCAGCCCAGATATTAAACGATAGTTACACCCAACCTATTTTTCTCCCACAGGGATTAACCCAGACTGTAAGGGCACCCGGAGCTTTCAGGTGACAATGTTCACTTTTTTGTTCTCCCGGTGCTTTCTTTCACTTTATTAAATTCACTTGGTGTAGTAGTTTTAATTTCATTGTTGGTCCTGATGAATGCAAAAGACACAAGAGTCCCTTATTTGCAGAAACTAGTTGACCATTTTTCACCCCAGGCCGTCCACATAACTTGACAGCCTTGGGTCATATCGATTTTTAACGTTGGTATGTCAGGCACACACCGAATAAACTCTTGTTAAGTGCCTTTTTTCAAACCAATTTTAATGCACTCCCAGTTTGGTTTCTTCACCCTCTCACTCCTTTCTACACTGCACACCCCAGTCCCATGTTTGTGTCCACTCATTAACATCGAGTGGCATACCTCACTGTCTTTGCCACCATCCACTTAGGAACCCCCTTACCACCGGGTTGACCTTTGTGTGTGGCACCGATTTTCTCAGACGGGTGGTACGGATAAAATCCCAAATGATGAAGGGCGGATCCGTATGGTGACTGATGGGTATTTCTCGCATCCTGCTGAGAACTTCTGTGGTATATCACTGTGGTCTCATGGTTGTGGTTGACCTGTTGTTAATTTTGGGCACTTTATTTTGAGACCCTCTGTTACTTCTGTTGTTTATAGACTTAGTAACAGCGCCTGGGAGCAATAACGGAGTGAACCTAGGGTGATACCCATAGGAACAAAAGAAAGGTGTATGTTTGGTAGAAGAATGTTGAGAGCTGTTGTAAGCTACCTCTGCCACCCACAACCAATCCACCCAAGAACCCTTGTTACTTTGGACATAACATCGAAGATATTGTTTGAGTGTTTGGTTCACCCTCTCCGTGTGTCCATCTGTTTGCGGGTGAAAGCTAGTGGACAAGGATGAATTGATCTTTAAATCGGAGCACCAAGCCTTCCAAAAGTTAGCAGTGAACTGGGCCCCCCTATCTGACACTATGACCTTGGGAAGACCATGCAAACGTACAACATGGATCATTAGTAAATGGGCTAGTTGACCTGCCGTGGGAACCTGTTTACATGCTATAAAATGACCCATTTTTGTGAGGTAATCCGCTACGACAATAATAGCTGTATTCCCCTGGTCTTTAGGAAGGCCCACGATGAAGTCAACTGAGAAGCTGTCCAATGGATTCTCGGGTGTTGGAAGTGGCTGTAATAAACCCTGGGGTCTCTGTCTGTCAGATTTCATCTGAGCACAAACGGAACATTCTTTTATCCATTGTTTCAAATCGGGCCTGACTGAAGGCCACCAAAACTGCCTCAAGGTCTTTTCTACTGTTTTGGCATATCCCATATGTCCTGCACTAGGTGCTTCGTGACACCACTGGAACACAGTCTTTCTGAGATGAAGCGTGGGTACCAACACCTGAGACTTCTTCATGGGTATTCCTTGTAACATTTTCCATTCTCTATGATGCCGTAACCATGTTCTCCAAACACATGTTCTAACCCCATTTCTGACTCTCAACACAAAGTCTTCGGTTTGAACAGCCCCTATGACTCTGGACGGTTCAATGATGGCTCGACGTGGGGTGACATTGTGTAACACTGGATGTTCTTGTCTAGTGAGGGCGTCTGCCTTTTTGTTCTGGGCACCGGGGAGGTAGGTCACCAAGAATTGGTATTCCTCAAAAAATAACATCCAACGCAATTGCCTGGGAGTAAGATGTCTTGCATCTCGCATAAATTGTAGGTTTCGATGATCCGAATAAACAATCACTTGGTGTTTGGCCCCCAGCAACCAATGTCTCCATTCCCGAAAGGCATCCCTGATGGCAAGCAGCTCTTTCTCCGCTATAGTGTAATTCACCTCAGCTGGACTCAATTTCCGAGACATGAAGGCGATGGGGTGTAAACACCCTGTCTGATTGTTCTTCTGTGATAATACCGCTCCAATCGCTACTTCGGAAGCGTCAGCCTCTACAATAAAAGGATCTTCGGGATTGGCATGTACCAACACTGGAGCGGTAGAAAAGGCTTTTTTCAATCCGTCAAAAGATTGTTGTGCTTTGGTATCCCATATAAACGGTGTGTTCTTTCTCGTGAGTCTAGTCAAAGGTGTAACCAGATTGGAAAAGTTGCTAATAAACCTCCTGTAGAAGTTGGCAAATCCCAACAGACATTGAATGTCTTTGATGGTATGGGGTTGGGGCCATTCTTTGATGGCTTTAACCTTCCGTTCAGCCATTTCCTGACCGTCGGGTGTAAGCATGACACCCAGAAACTCCACCGTGGTGACATGGAATTCACATTTAGTGATTTTACAAAATAAATGGTGTTCCTGGAGTGCTTGCAATACTTTCTTCACATGTATAACATGCTCTTCTGTGGTAGCCGAATAAATCAAAATGTCGTCTATATAGACCACAACATGATGATCCAAGTGTTCTCTGAGGAATTCATTGAAAAAAAATTGAAAGGCGGCCGGGGCGTTACATAGCCCAAAAGGCATCACTAGGTATTCATAAAGCCCGTACCGCGTCTTAAAGGCCGTCTTCCATTCGTCACCTTCCTTAATCCGCACTAGGTGGTAGGCACCCCTGAGATCCAACTTTGTGTATATTCGAGCTGCCCTTACTTGTTCCAATAGCACTGGAATTAAAGGCAAGGGATATTGATTCTTTATAGTGATTGTATTTAACGCTCTATAGTCAATACAACAGCGTTTTTCTCCATTCGCCTTGGGTATAAAGAACAAAGGGGAGGCAGCAGGCGAACGCGAGGGCCGTATGAATCCTAAGGCAAGGTATTTGTCCAAGTATTCTCGAAGGACCTCATTTTCAGGCAGGGTTAACGCGTACATCCTTCCCTTAGATATAATTGCTCCGGGTACCAGATCAATGCGGCAGTCAAAATCACGATGTGGTGGGAGCACCTCTGCCTTGGTATTGTTAAACACCTCCTCAAATTCCTTATATTCTGGGGGTAATTCTACCTCTTTTTCGGCTGCAGTAGCTACATGGTGTCTCAATGATAAGACTTGTGCAGGTCCTTTTCTTTCCGGTACACAATGTTCTTTGCAGTATGTCGAATTAAATACCACCGTGTCAGAAGACCAATGAATCCATGGGTCATGTTTCTTTAGCCAAGGAAGACCCAATATGGTTCCGAAATGAGGTGCATCGATGAGACCAAAAGAAAGGCGTTCCTGATGTACATTATCATATATCAGATCATACTCAGGAGTGTGATGTTGAATAGGGCCCATGGATAACTCCCTACCATCCACAGCATACACTGTTTCGGGGTGTGTTTTGGCGATAAGGTGTACTCCTAATCTTTCCGCCTCTTTGTGATCCATGAAACACCCAGTGGCACCTGAATCAATCATAACATGGAGTGACTTCGCATCATTGTCTATTATGATTTTCATCTCCAGAAACAAATGGCTTTTTTCTTGATGACATGGGTGGGTTGAAGGGATGATCATTGCGCTCGAGGGTTTCCCTTCCTCTACCTTCAAGCTTTGGAGTTTTCCGTCTTGTTTTCAGACGTACCTGCCGCTGCTTGACTGGTACGATACCTTCCCGATTTAGGTTTAACAGGGCAATCACGTAAATAATGCCCCTTTTTACCACAGTAGAGACACAAGCCTTGTTTTCTCCGATGATCTTTTTCGCTGAGGGTTAAAGACGCCCGGACCGCACCCACTTCCATAGCTTCTACTGGCGCAGGCGTTTTGTCCCCTGTACGGTCATACACAGCCAGAGGACGTTCTTTTCTCTTTAAGTCCCCTTTTCTGTCCTTCATTCTATGATCCAGCCTAAGTGTGAGCTCGATGAGAGCGGCGCTGGTTTTTGGTTGGGGATCTATGGTAGCCAAAGCATCTTTGAGATCGTCGGAAAGGCCATGATAAAACACAGCGGACATTTTTGCTTCAGGCCAATCGGTTTCTGCTACAAGTCTTCTGAACCCGTTCAGGTACGTTACCAGATCTGAGTTCCCTTGTTTAAGTTCAAGCAAATCCTTATCGGCTGAAAAAGTTTCAGCTCGTCGATCAAAAGTCTTTTCGAATTCACATCGGAATTCTGCCCAATCATAGAGTAGAGGATCGTCCCTTCGAACCACTGGTACCGCCCATTGTGCAGCTTCGCCTCCCAGGTATGATATCAGAAACGCCACTCTGGCCTGGTTGGTAGCAAACATTTTTGGTTTGCACATAAAGTGCAAAAGGATTTGGGACATGAAGACCTGTACTTTCTTATTATCCCCCATAAACCTCTCGGGAGGAGCCAAAGGTATTTGAGAAGGCATTTCCACCGCTACAGCCGTTGAGGGACCTGGAGTGCTGCCGGTATCAGAAGAGTCCCTCTGCAAATCATCTATTTATGCCTGTAATTGAGCAGTACGAGCCCTTGCAGCGACGGCTTCCTGTCTAGACGTCACTAATTCTGCCTGGACCACTGCCAAAGCTGCCAAAACATCATCCAAGGAAGCCATGGCGGGATGTAATCGGGAAGAGTAATAACCGTGGGCCGATAATTCTGTCAGGCTCCGGTCCAGGACTCTTCAGGATTACACCGATGATGTTAGGGCTCCATCTCATGACGGCCCCAAAGTCTGAAGTAGTATACACAGACTAATGGGATAGTCACACGAGGGAGAAATATGAAGAAAAGAAAGATAGAAAGCTGGGAAGGAAAGGAAGGGAACAGCGGGGAGGGAGATCTGTAACGACAAGTAACAGATATTCAAACACAATATTGTTTTGTGAATACGTAACCCAATTCACCTTCCCTTCACCTATAATATAGCTATTCTACTCTCTGCCTACCTGTAAAGAAAAATACGATGGGCTTTATCTAGGAGAGTTCTAGGAATGGAACAGGGAGTTTGTATAACTGGAAAAAAGGGGAAAACAAGAAGTGTGTGGTTTAGCATTGGTAAGACATTCTGAGCTCTGAGAATAGGTTTCTAATCATCTTAGTAAACACACCTGGGAACCTTGTTACATTGCTTAACCAAACCCACTGACAGTTCCTCCGTTCTTTCTCTCCTATAAAACATAAACAGGAATACAACTTGAATTGGATGTGCAGCTTCAACTGTTAATAATTCTTAACCTTGCGATCGCTGCTGATAATCATTGGTTTATGAGTTCTCCGGAATGTAAACACAGGGTGCCGCCTGTAAAGGTCTTTGCCTCAAACCAAAGGCAGAGTACAACAACTTATGTTCACGTCAGTAACTCGATGCACCCATATGTTTAGTCTATGCTATGGATGAATCATACATCGGCTTTTGACTCTTATCCTCAGAGCCCGCAGTACTTGGAAAAGAAACCCCAACACAGGAAATGTACAAAAGAAAGTTAATACCTGGGGAAGTATTACTCGTTTATGCCGGTTTTCGTATAGAGTCAGTTTCTCCGATGAACCCAAAAGGGAGGCACGCTCCAGCACCGAGATAGCTCTTGAAAACACCCCAAGCGGGAAGACAAAGAATCCTGCTTCTTCGTCAAACCCGAATACAAATACAGGAACCAAAATGCAGGGAGAACACGGAACAGCCTTACCGGACTTCTTTGACGGGCGCCAAACACATGAAGAATTATCGGCAGCGGTCCGGAATCCTTGACTCCCTTTACTTCCTGAATGACGTCACCACGTGCAGGACGCCTGACGCTCCGTCTCTCCCTTGCCAAGTATGCCGGGAGTGGTAGTTTCGGTAGTTTTGGTCTCCCGACCGGCTCCGATGCCTAAAAAAGAACAGTTCGAGGCTGGCCGTGCGACCTCTGTGCCGGCCGCCTCTAAGCAAACACGTGAAACATGACACATAGGTGTGACTGGAATAGGGTGTGATGAATCTGATGAGGAGTTGTTGGAAGATATTCCAGTAAAAAGACCTCCGCCTTATCAAGAAAGTGCTAGAGATACGACTCCAAGTGCCCCTATGATGGGAACTCCATTGGTTCCATAAGTTTTATATGATCCAACAGTCATTAGAGCATCACAAGAAAAGGAAAGGGATGCATTGAACAAAACAAAAGAAGAGATCATTCAGAAAATAAATCAGTTAGGTTTAAATGCTGAAGCATTGACAGTACCAGTAACTATTGGTCCTTACATTGTATGGTGATAAACAACGTACACCAAAATCACAAAATGTGCTAGTCTCACAGAATGGTATTAGAAAGGAAATAGTGATGCTAGAAGATCAAACTAGTGAATGTTTCAAACGATTCATTATTAGATCTCCCAAATATTGAGATTGTGACTGAAACCCCAAAAAGAATTTCACCTATAGATGCAAGGAGGAAAGTACTAACTGTCACTCCAGTGGCAGGAAGTTCTACTGGATTTTCTCCTGAAGATCTAGAGGAAAGGGCAAAAGGATTTGAAAAGCAGACACCACAACCACAAATGATAGATGTAAGCAAGTTGAGGGTGGACTTAGAAGAAATGATTATTGGTACAATAAGTCCTGACAGATAAGATTCATATGGAGATGAAGAGTTGTTGTTTCTGTGCAAAAGAATAACTTGGAGTATAAAGAATCTTCATGAGAAGATAGTGGAAGCAGCTTTAAATTTTCGAGTAGATATAGAAAAGTCAAAAATATTACAAAAACCCTTTAGATCAGAATTCACTGAAAAGGACTTAGAACGTTTGAATGCATCAGGATGGAGATTGCAAATAAAGGAATTAATGCACATTTTGAAGAAATGGGAGACGTAGATCAATAGAGAAGTAGATGGACAAAGAAGAGAGATGAAGCAGCTACAAATGAAGTATCTACATTTCCGTTGAGGGAGGGAGAAAAGGTTGAAAGGATGTGTCCGATGAGAGAAGTTCCTGGTGGTGGATATGTTCATGTTCCATGGAGTAGACAGGATATTTTGTCCTTTACAAATGACTTCCCAAGATTGAGAGCGAAACCAATTGAATGGTACAAGCAGGTAGAGCAATTTGTTAAGGTTACAAAGGTTTTGTTGAAAGATTTGGATGGCTTGTTTGACATAGTGGTAACAACCGATTTGTGGACAGAATGTAAAATTACAGTTGATTGGGCAACTGAAGAGTATCCTAGAGATGCAAAGACAGGTGCCGCTTTAGAGGACATAATGACGCAATATAATCAAGTGATTACCTTACTGAAAGGGAAAATTCCCCCTAAGGAAACAGATTGGGTTAAAATAGACAGAACAACTCAAGAACCTAAGGAGTCAGTGCATGCATACTATGAAAGGGTGCTACAGGTGTTTAAGCAGTATAGTGGATTTGAGAACATTGGTGATAAAGATATGGGACATTTTGTATATAGGTTTTTGAATGGCTTAAGATCAGAAATTAGTCAGATGATTCAACAGGATATGCTTTGCTGGCAAAGCAATCCAATCGATGACATTCTAAAGTATGCAAAATATTGTAGTGATGACTATCATGCAAAATATAAAAAGTTAAAAGAGACAATGATGTGGGCACAAGTGAAGTTGGCAGAACACCAAGAGGCAGCTTCTGGTTCTCAAAATGATAACCAGATGAATTAGCAGAATCATAATAGTCAAGTATTGAATGGAAATAAGGGCAGAGGACGAATGAGTAGAGATGAAGCGAAAAAGAAATATCCTTGACATGGATGCGGTAAGCTTGGACACTGGAAGAATGAGTGTAGAAATATTCAACAGAATAATGGGGTAAATCAAATTTTAAATCTGCAGATGCAGAATGAGGTGGTTGTGAACCAACAACAGCAACAGGTAGTTACTCCTCAGTTTCAGGTGCCACAAGCCCCTATGCCCAACAATGTGAACGCTCTTTTGCAGAGATACAGTGTGAGCACCGGATTTCGTTGAGAAGGTGGTAAGAATACACATAAATGAAATCAAGGGGGGGAGGCAGAAGCAATGAGCCATTCAGCTTCCAAGTAATATACAAAGATCATGAGGAAATTGACCACTTGTACCTGTGTGACCAGGGTCATAAATTGTTCTCATGAAAAACCCTCATTCACACACGCAGGTCTTAGGGTGTTATATCTTGGTTCTCCGCCTATTTGTGACATGACAGCATAATCATTGGGTTTTATATTGGGTATGCTGACCTCCACCTGGAGTTAGACCGACTGGTAATACAGTAGTGCCCAGAGATAAAAAGGTGAAGTGCTCAAGTGAAGTATTATTAAAAAATCCTACATTACCAAAATCTTTTATTATATGGAAATGTGGGTTGATTAAAAATAAGAAATGTGCGTATGTAAATCACCTTACTAATCTCACGCACTGGTTAGCCCATGTGTAGGTCAACATGTTTCAGTCCCTTTTTGCCCAGCTGGGTCTGGGGGCTTTCTTCGGGACCTAGAAGAAGTGAATAGTTGTGTGTTGGACAACTATGATAAGTGGGTCATTGACTTACCACTTGTTTTTTTGCACTGTCAGGTCATTAGTACCTAGAAGATCCCTAATTCGGGCCTCCTTGAGGGACCGGTGAGACTCTCCAGACCTGCTACGGCCTCTGGAGGGCTGACTTGTGCTCGCTCTGCTCCCGGCACCCTCGTCAGCACACAAGTCTGGCATGCGCAAACAAAATAGCGGCATGGCATCAGTATGGGCATTTTGCTTATTTAGGAACAAGCTAGCAGGAAGGACTTCTTGTAACAGCCACATGGGTCCCTGTGTGTGAGTGCATAGGGTTCTCAGCCTGTAAGCAAAGTAACCATGACAAGGGTTATGCTCGGATGCGTGTCGGGAGGGGGGCAGACAGTGCAAAATGAGTTTATTTAAATGTGTTAAGTGGTCCCTGAACAGCATGGCACCGCACGTCACGCTGCACCTACTACAGGGTGCAATACTTTCATAGACCTGGGGCAATATGCGACCCACCCCACATGCCTGCGGACATCCCCCCACATACAGGTCTTGCCAAGAGGTATCCTGGCGCCAGTCCATGTAACAAGACCCTAAACGGGCCGAATTACAAGTTACCAATAGACCTGGGCCCAGCAGCTGTCAATTTATTTTTATCTTTACCTGGCTGGTGAACTGCCAAGTTCTCATACACACACCACACACAACGTCCACGAGTCCCGACAGCAACCATTAGGACTAGCTGCCGGCACTGCAGTAAATCATGTGTCTGACTGGCTCAACAGACAGACACTCAGTGTTCATAAAATGGTGTCTACTCGGCTCCAGGATTAACAGACTCACACGTGGGAAGCAGCCTCAGACACTACAAGTTAAGTCTGTGCAAACTCGATTTATTGGCTTCCCGCCTGCCACACACCCTTTCCCAACTCGTGACAGGGTGGGGTCCCACCCACACCCTGTAACAAGTTGGGAAAGGGTGTGGTGACACTGCTCTCCACTCTGATTGACGTGGAGGCTTAAGAATACAGGGCTTGTATTTAAAAAGCCCGGGGCTAAATTTACCTGCATAGTCGGCAGGATTGATGGGTTTACTCTACTTGCGGTTCGGCGGTAGTGTCCTTTGAAATTTTGGTTATTTGTTGTTGGCCTGATCACCGCCAGGGCCGGACTGGGAACCACAACCGGCCCAGGCCCCCCCCCCTCCTCGGGGGGGGGGGGAGGGGCGGTGCAGCCGAGCTCTTTGCCGGGGCCAGTTTTCGGCCTTTTTTGGTACAGGGTTGATTTTGCAGCTATGCTGCAAAAACGGCCATGTACTAAAAACGGCCCCCAGGGGCCCAAAACAGGCCCCCACCCGTGCGGCTCACCGGGGGATTGCTCGGTGCCCACTATGGCCAGTCCGTCCCTGAGCACCGGTGGGATGACCCGTTGACATATTCCCTCATAGTTTTCCGGGCTCCGGGACATACTGTGGAAGTATTCTGTATTCAACCACAGTGTATGCTCGAGTGTTAAAGTAAACCGTTTTGGATCCTTCATTACTATATTTTCTCTTTGCCTGGACACATATCCTCTGGTCTCTGATACCTGCAAATTTGTCTTCAATTTTAGGCCCTGTAGATTTTCTTTTCATCGCAGAATTCTAAGCCCTCGGTGCTGGTTCATTGTAGCTATACTTTGCACTTCTTATTTTTACCTTACATTGGTTCCTGAGACAGTTCGTTTAGCCCTGTCTTCACACTGTACATTGTGTATCTCTATGGTTGACGGCGGTCTTCTGGCCACTAAGAAATAAAAAATTATGAAGGCTGCGCCCTGATGAAGGAAGCTTGAAGCAGTGGCATTTCCGAAACGCGCGTCGGGGCTTTTCACCTTTGTTGTAATATTTGTGATGTGTGTATTGTTTATGTATTTCATTGTTTATTGTGTTATGTTGTTTTTTAGTTCTATATTGATATTTTAATGTTGTTATTTGATGGCTTATATGTGGCTTTATTAATATTTTTTTCCCTTTGGGCTTGTTTTTTAGCTCATGATCATTGATGTAGTGTACACATGATTCTTTGAAATATTTATGTAAAAAAAACTTCTACTTTTTATATAAAAAATAATTACGATAAATAACTATGATGTAAACTGTTCTGTGGGTGATAATTTTTACTCTTGGAGCTAATACCCATATCATTTTACTGAGTGGGGTATCCGTACATGTTATTTGTTTGTTTCTAACTTTACCTGCGCGCCATCAGGGGGTGGAGACTAGGCCTTAATGCTAGGTATTTGCCGAGCTGATGACCTCAGAGGCTTCAGGACTGTGTGTCCACAAGATCAACATGTCAATTGAGCTACTGTCTTCTCTTGATCTGTACGATATACTGATGTCTTCCACTGCTGTTTGTTTGTATGTGTTTTGCAAAACTGAAACCAATAATAAAAACATTTTGAAATAAAACCTTACAAGGGGGTATTTTTGTTAAATTAAAACAATATGTGAGCATTGCTATTATTGCTTTGTTTTTACTGTGAATGTAAAGGAACGGACCCCAGATGCCCTTGGACAGAAATCGCCGCTGGTTCTTTGTATGTAAGAATGTCCATGGGTTGGGTTTTAACATACACATAGGTTGTTCTCTTATCTCTTCATCGCAAGATCTTCATTATGCAACGAGCAGTGTTACCTCCACTCTCCTCTTTATCCTCTCCAGTAATTCCTCATGTAGAATGATAACTATGGTTGGAGTGGTTTGAGCCTTATATGGAAGCCATTGATAGGAAAAATGTTACTCAAAAACACTGTTACGGCACGCTTTCAGTACGAAAGGGAGGAAAATGTTTAAGCATATACCGATGGTTGTTGTGTGCAGTGAGGGTGATGAGGTCGATGAGTATGCCACGGCCATCAGAATGCTGGCTATCAGATTCAAGAAAAAACTTAATGTTATATGGAAAGTCATACATTTTATATGAGGAAACAACTGCCAGGGAAATCAGTAGAAAACTGTGAGTGATTTGAGAGTGTTGGCTTCAGCGTGTGAGTATAAAACAATTGAGGATGAAATGTTGAGGGATCAACTAGTTGAGAAAACCAATTGCAAGAAAATTCCGGAAAAATTGTTGAGTACTGAAAACATAACCTTGGACAATGCTCTTGAGATAGCTAAGAGTGTAGAAACTACGGCTGTGTATATGGAGCAAATGGCAGTCCAATCGTTAGGTTTAGATACTGCAGCCATTTCCTGCTGTAGAACAAAATGGTGCCAAATGTTACAAAAGGGACATTTTGCAAAAGTTTGCAAATCCAAAAATACTTTTGTAAAGAGTAAACCAAGGAAGATTTTTTCAGTCGGTAGAGTACTGCAAACTGATTCAAACTCAGACCTTGAGGAAGAGAATTTGGTCATGATGATTTCTAAGTCACCTGTTGAAGGTGTGGAGAATAGTAAGGTTCTTAAAATGTACTCCAATATGGTCAAGATATCGATTTGTCAAGTAGATATTTGTGGGGTTGATGTACCCATGATGGTTGATTCTGGTTAATGTTTCACCTTGATTGGTCCAGATGAATGGCTAAAGTTTGATAATATCGAGTTAAGGAAGTTTCTTATCAGACTTTTAGAGTATGGGAATTAACATGTAGAAGTGTTAGGTGAATTTGAGTGTACCTTGAGCTCTAAAGGACGCAACACTCTTTCCACAGTCTATGTGGCAAAGGATGGTTCATGCCTATTGGGTTGCCTGGAACAGAAGAATTTAGGGATAATTTTAGATCCTAATAGTCAGGAACAGGTTTTGCTAAAGGATGAATGCAAGTCGGTATGGACGGTGGAGGAGCTTGTGTGGGAAAGGGCATTTCCTTAAGTTTTCAGTGAGAAGCTGGGTAAGATTATGGGGTTTTCCCATTGCATTGTTTTATAAAAGATGGGGTGAAACCGGTAGTTCATAAGGCGAGATGGGTCCCTATTCCTATGAGGGAGGAAATGGAGCTGGAATTCGAAATACCTTAGTGAACAAGGTATAATTGAACCTATTGAGAGTTCTGAGTGGTTGTCACTGGTGATTCTAGCTAGAAAAGGGAATGGTAGCCTAAGGATGTGCATAGACGTACGTGATCTGAAGGAAAGGATATGGGTGCATAGACATCCATTGCTAAATATCACAGACATGCTGGGTTCCCTTAAAGGAGCATCTTTGGTCCCAGACACTGTGTAAATTAGATATAATTTTTCGGTCCTGAAGAATTGCCTCAGCCCATCTCTTGGCTAGATGAGGGCTTGAAACATGTGACCTTATGACAAGTCACTGGGGATCATTGTCCGACCACATTTTCGATAAGTCAGGCATACTCACAGATTTAAAATTTTGATTGGAGACTTGCCTAGCCTTTTTTAAGTCACTATTTACTACTCTACCACCAACATCTCCCCAATCGACACAAAGTGCCCACACTTGCACTTCACATTACAGCCTTGGAAAAAGATATCCGATAAAGAGCCGCCTTGATGGTGACCATCAGGCATTGCAGCGCCGGCCCGGCGAGAAGCCAGCCCTATGATGAAGCATGACACCCGTAAAGGTGTGTGAGGGCCACATTTCCGAAAAGGAACCACTCCCCACATAGTGGCTCCTTTACTCTTTTCTGCCAGACCCTTTCTTTGGCCCCCTTAGTAACAGCATACACCTTGATTTCTAGAATTTAGGTTGAGCATGTATGCTGGACCTTTACGCACTCTAGGTCCCCTATTTTTTTGTGACGGATTATTAGCATGCAGCTCAGCCATGGGACGACCTTTATAAGTAGCCCTTTGCCACTTTTAGTGTTTGTGATCTTGACACGGTTTACCCTGACCTATCTTTCAAAATCCCCCGCACCTCCTCTCTTTTCCTCCCTCCCGATAGACACATGACACTACTGCCTGCACCACAATGGATATTAATTTAGGCCTCAGTTTTGGAGACGACATGGTTACAGAAATATCGACAACCCCCTCCCTCCTAGCGGCTTGTGGAGCCACACTCTCATGAAGCCAGTCTGAAGACCGGAATTCCCTTACTGTTATGAAACACCAGTGGGTGAAAATTACCCTCCACGGTGTCATCATGACCGAATACCATAGGGCTATCATCTCGCCTACAGGATTGATAGTATCCAACGTCCCACGTATCTTCCTGGATGACAACATTTTTAAAAAATAGTGGTCCCAGGTGGCCTGGAAATGCACTAGGGATTGGCCAATCCTCATAATTAATAAAGCTAAACGGTTAAACAATGCACTTCTCATCAGGATTCAGAAAGCAGAAGGGCTACTCAAAACTGGGATTCTATTGTCAGTATATAAGACCAAACTGTCTGAAATCAATAATGAGATCACAGAGAATAAGGACTACCTCATGAAGCAAAAGATTAACAAACTACAAAAGATATTAAAAAATATGACAGAGAGAAAATGTACCCATACTTGAAGGATGATTACCCGGTCACTTCAGATGACACATTATCAAATGAAAGTCAAACCTCTGAGAGAAGAAATTCTTCCTCCAATAGCAACTCCAGCACAGACATCATAGGTAGCAACAATGGGGGTAGAAGAGGCTGCATAGCACCCCTTATGAATGATGGACTACCAGCCTTTCAGGCCCCCCTCCTTTTGGCAATGCCCCTTGTTCCCACAAGGCCCACAACCGTTCCCTTATCCTTACAACCCCACTTTTTTAGACAGAGGCTGGGGCAAAGGAAGGGGCAGACACAAACGTGTACAGTGGCAGGAACCTCCCATGCGGCAAGTACAAACAAGGAGTCAAATGGGGAAAAAAGTAATTGTAAATCTGTCAAAAAGGACATTGAACGATACAGAGAACAAGGAACTCAAGAAGGGCCATGGCTTTGTCCCCACCCCTAGGACGGACAAATTGCGGGATAATCACGAACTTCATAATTTCTTCCGAAAATAAGGTTAAGGGCATTCTTCCAGGACAACCCTAACCTTCATCAAACTGATTCAGGGCTACGCAATCCATCTAGAATCACCCCAATCACTGTTATGACTCCAATAGAAATACTGACCTTTGAGCAGGCAGTTTTGAAGGAAGTAACTCAAATCAAAAGTCGTCCTATCTTTCAGAATCTATCCAACTCTGAGTTGGCAGAGATTAAATCCTTGGCCAATGACAACAAGATCATATAAAACAGGCAGGCAAGGGGGGCATCATTGTTATCATGTCCACCATTGATTACAACATTGAGTGTAACCGCCAGCTATCAGACAGGTTACTTTATTTCTTTTTTTTTAAATTCAAGTGCTTCACAGCCGACGCGCGTTTCGCCCTTTCTGGGCTTCCTCAAGGCAGATTTCCAACGATCTTAGCACTATGTGTTTCCTTAATGTTTGTCAAAATACACCACTCTCAGAATACGATTTGTCTGCTTATTAAATCCAACATTTCCAAAAAACAAGATAGTAGATGTAGTCCTTCCAATATTGTCGCTCTGGAGCCATGATAAGTTCCATCCGCAAACGCCGTGCGCTCAACCGACACACGTGTGCAACGCCAAGAGAACTCTTGGCGTTGCACATCTTTTTTTCATTTGGTGAACAACAATACCACCAGACCCAGGGTACTTCAATGGATAGTACCTTCGCTCCTAGTCTATCCTGCCTTTACATGGCAGCTTTTGAGAAGGAATACATCTTCCATGCCAATAACCCATACAACACGAATATCACTTTGTGGCAAAGGTACATCGACAAAATTTTCATTTGTTGGAAAGGAGAAAGGACAACATGCAATGTCTTTTGCGAGTGGATCAATTCACTCAACCCATACCTCTGGTGTACCAATAACGTGTCTAATATAAGAATTCACTTCCTAAACCACTTTTGGGAGGGCATGATAGCCTGACCAATACTACATAAAAAACACAGATAGCAACAGCCTGTTATTATATGGGAATTACCACCCCAGGGCCCAGCGGAATAGCCTCCCATACATGTGGTATATAAATAAATAATACCGGATCTATTTTTATCTAGGCATAGCAATAACAGATAGCTCAATAAATAAGAGTCAAGATTCGAGGTAGTAGGAGTTTTGCAGGTTTAATACAGCATAAGGACAGGAACAGGACGACCTGCACGGGAACAGGATGGCAGCGCTGCCGGGGGCAGGATCGGAATCGGCGTGCTAACATTTAATAACAATACACGATCATATATACTAAAACAGTTGCATTACAATACATACGATAGGCGGAGCAGTGGGTGTGGTCAATAGCAGTCGCGAAAGATAAGGGTGAAAGTAGGTGTAACAGAGGCGTATACATAGACATGTGATGCAAACGTAACAGACTATGTCATATATGGGGCGGAAACATGGAGGGGGCTACCTAAGGAGCCGGGACCTCTGACCTAATGGTGCGCGCAAGCTGGCAATGACGTGTTACTAGGAGAAGCTGGGGGCTATGAACTCTGTGCTAGGAGCAGAGACTGAAGTCTGGAGAGTCAGGGCGACATGTACCTAAGCACTATCTAGTATCTGATGTTTAGAGAACATGTTGATAGAATCCAAAAGTTATCGGGGTAAAGGCGAACAGACTCTAAGACTGGAGCATGCATTATTCTACATGTAGTGCGTGATGAAGAATATTAAATGAGCATTAAATACAGTATTTCTCTAACATGGAGACGTAGAGGCTAGACAATGACGGAAACTATTGATGCAGTTCAGTAGCTTAGGAATGCAGAGAAGGAGGACTGAACTGATAACTGGAATCATAACATACTCTTGGCAGACTCAGAGGCAGGGCCAGGCTGAGCCGGGCACTGCGAGGCAGGAAGTAAGTGAAGGGTCGAGGATACAGGTGGGGGCTGTATCGCTCCTCAGCGAGGCTTCAGGAGACAGGAGCTGAATCTGGTGTCCGGGCCCTTTTGAGGCCTAGAAACGGGGATTTTACAATGGAATAACGTGCACACTGAGAAACGTGGCAACGTAACTTTACATAGGCCTGATATTCGTAGTATTCACGAGAACTGGAAACTGACATACTAGAGGTGGACACAACTGTAATTGCGTCTTTAATCGAACATGGGGAATACATATGCATATTAATCATGCACAGATAACATATGATGGATGACACGTAGGGACACAGAACATGGCAAAATTTACTTTTCCACATTCCCTCCTTGTCACTACGTTTCCATCAGGAAACATCAATATTCATGATACCATCTATCATTTCATACAGTATCATTTGCTCGTCTCGAATTTTCTTAGAACGGGATTTAGGACGGGATTTGGGACTAGGAATACAAGAGGTAGCACAAATGCCGCAAATCGCAGGGCCACATTGTATACAGAGGCAGCAGCTGAATATGATCGCTACTGCAATACCTAGAAAGGACAAGACTTTCCATCCCCAAGCGGAAATTATATTCCAGAACCAACCGGACCATGTCCAGGTGCCTGGATCTTGGTGTAACAGATGGGCAATTTTATGGAGTCTGGTTATAGCTGAATAAACAGACGGCGCGTTATTTGGAATGAAAATGCAGCAACTAGATCCGATGACTCTACAGGCCCCGCCCCTATCGGCCAATATGACGTCAAGGACGAGACGATTCTGTAAAACGACAAATCTCATAGCAGATTGCTCTTCGGTTAAGTTACCTAGAGCAGAGGCAGTCTCATTAACTACTGCTTCAAGGGTTCTGGTTAATCTACGAATTAGCTTACTATTCTGGATAGGTCCTATAAAGAAGAAGAAACCTCTATTGAAATCTGTATACTGTTCTAGAGCAGTTTCAGTATAATCGACAATGGGGGACTCCCTTCTATGTCTAATGTGTACTAGATGTGTGTTTCTATGATAATCAGATGGGGCTAGGAAAACAGGTGGCAGTAGGAAGGCAATGTAACAGGTTCCCTCCCAATCGAGGGGCAGACGAACATATGCGGTCTGACCACAAATAAAATAAGAATGACGTGAAGCTTTGAAAATAGATTTCCCACTGTCACTATATTTGACAATAGTAGTACAATCGCTATGTCCTACATGTACGGAACCATTATTTCGGACACATAATTCGCCTTTGACTGGTAGTACTGAAATAGCAGGTAAGTCTGGAGTGGAATCAGACTGAACATTCAGGACCATGAAATTCGAAGAATAATTACCTAAATTGTAAACTTCGTTTTCTAGATCTAACCCTGTTCTGTGGGGAAGACCTTGCTTGTCTGGGAAACATGTACTGTTAAGGAAAGACATATCTGTTGAGGATGACGTTAACGTGGACCATGCTCCACACGAGCCATTATGTGAAAATGGATAAGGAAAGAGTGGCAGAACTCCCTTCGGTGTCTGGAAAGGGGGGAGTCGACCACACACCCAACAATTAGTGGCATTGCTGGTCTGGTGTGAATAATGTAACATGCGGATGAAAGAATTGTTACGCATAGCGAGGCGGTAAGAGAGTTCATGAGGAGGCAGATCACTAAACGTGTGCTCTACCGTAGCATTAGAAGACTTATTTACATGAGAAACTGGAAAATACAGATAAAACGCATAACTGGTGCAGGAAATCATAATACTGAGAAATAATATGAAACATAGAAAAACGATACATCGGATTGAGTTTTGACTAACTCTCTCACTATGGGAGTCTATTTTATACATGTCAGAAACCGGTCTAACCGTTTCACCTAGGGGAGGACTTAGACAATCAAACTGGCTGACTTATTTTACTAGACCTTAACTTGAGTTTATACTCCTGTTGCGGAGTTTTCTCTAACAGGGAGGGTGCAGTATCATTGTCTTTTGCGGGACAGTCCTTAAGAATAGTACTCTGACAGTCTTTAGAATCCTCGGAAATGTTCTTTGAAATTGGTTTCAATCCATAAAACCTTTTGATATGCGAAAGGTGCACCCAGCCTTTGCGTCCCTCCAACTTCACGGCTGTACGGGTGGCGAGGAGGACCTGTCGGGGCTCCTTCCAGCGAGGCTCCAGCGGACTTGAGCGATCGAAATTTCTCACTAAGACCATGGATCCGGGAACGATTTCATGCGGTGCCACCTCGGTATTGTCTGGAAATGCGGCGGCAACCTGTGAATGACAAGAGTTGAGGGCAGACATCAAGGAAGCTAGGTAATCTGTCAGCATATTACTTGAAACATCGGTAATACTTCGGGGTCTAGGTGTACCCCACATGTTAGGGGGGCGGCCGAAAACGACCTCATACGGGGACAGGCCTGATCTGGAATGTGCGACCATGCGCATATAAAACAAAGCGACTGGCAGAGCTACGAGCCAGTCCACACCTTTCTCTTGACAAACCTTTGCAATTCGAATTTTCAGGGTCTGATTATGTCTCTCTACGAGACCGGCTGCTTCAGGATGGCGTACACAATGGAACTTCCACTGGTACCCTAACAAAAGGGACACGTGTTTCATGAGTTCAGATGAGAATGGCTGGCCGTTATCAGAATATACGACTCTAGGGAGTCCATAACGGGGGAAGAACTCACGAACCAACTGCTTGGCAGTGGTCGCGGCTGTGTAATCTGGGACTGGATATGCCTCCGTCCACCTGGACAAAGCGCATACAACTACAAGAACATACTTGAAACCTCGACATCGCTCCATCTGAATGTAATCCATCTGGAGGACTTCAAAAGGGTGGTCAGGGGGCTGGAATCCACCTTGTTCCACCGGGACACTTTTACCTGGATTAAACTGACAACATATCATACAGGTACGGACTTTCTGCTTGGCTGCAGCTCGTAAATGCTTGTTGAACCAAATGTTCTGGATACTGCCTAACATAGCTTTTTCTCCTAAATGTGCTGGACTATGTGCGGTATTAATAATGACTTGAACCATAGAGTCGGGGAGAAACCATGTGGCTCTACCCTTTGTTACCCATCCCTGATCTGTCTGGACCCCTCCTTGTTCGGACCATTTCTTGATTTCCTCGGTAGTAGCATGTAACTGGATATCTATGACATCTTGAGTAGGGTCTTTAACTGTCATACATGTAGTCGGATCTGGAGTGTGCGTCTGTGTCTTATTAACTGGAATGTCTGGTGTCTGAGCTGTAAGCTTGGCTGTGCGATCTGCTAGATCATTACCTTGGGAAATAGTGTCAGTAACTTTCGTATGTGCTTTGCACTTCATGATAGCAATGGATGTCGGTAAATGTATTGCATCTAACAGAGCCTGAATGAGGAGACCATGCTGAATCTTGGTTCCATGAGAAGTCATGAAACCTCTCTCTTGCCAGAGCACTCCAAAGTCGTGTACAACTCCAAATGCGTAACGTGAATCTGTGTAAACATTAACTTTCAGGTTCTTGGCGTGTATACAGGCTTGAGTCAGAGCAACTAGCTCTGCTGCTTGAGCAGACAGGGTGTCAATACGGTGTGTCTCTATAACGTCAGTGTCAGTAGTCACTGCATACGCGGCTACTAGTTCTCCTGTACTTGTTCTCATGCATGAACCATCCACATAAAGTGTCAGGTCGGGATCTGGTAATGGAATATCTGTCAGATCTTGTCTTGGCTTTGTCATGATGTTAACTACTTCCACACAGTCGTGTGTGGCAGAATTCGAAGTAACTGATGGTAACAATGTAGCAGGGTTTAGGACGTTGCAGCGTCTGATTTCTATGTGTGGCTGGAACAGTGTCAGTTCATAACCTGTCAATCGTGCAATAGTCAAGTGCTGAGTCTGTGTTCGGTTTAAAAGAACTTCCACGGAGTGTGGGACTTGTACTGTCAAGGAATGTCCTAATACTATGGAATCACTTTGTCTGATAGCTAGTGCTGTGGCTGCAACTGACTTGAGGCACGCAGGCAGAGCCTGGGCTACAGGATCTAATGTGCTCGAAAAATAAGCACAGGGCTTGTACTGTCCTGCTTGATCTTGTGTGAGAACAGATAATGCCGTACCTTCGCGTTCTGTGACATAAAGTGTAAAAGGCTTACTGTAGTTCGGTGTTGCTAGAACTGGAGCTTGGCATAGGGCTTTCTTTAACTCATTGAAACTAAGTGTATGTTCAGATGTCCAAGGGAGGACAGTCGATACGGCTGCCTCCTGTGTCGTTAACTGTATCAGTGGCTTGGCTAAGAATGCATACTGAGGAATCCATTGTCTGCAATAAGAAGTAAGGCCAATAAAAGCGCGTACCTCCTTCTGGGTCTTGGGCTGAGGAAGACTCGCTATTAACTGGATACGGTCTGGTGTCAACTGCCTACCCCTCTTGGACAGTAAGTGTCCTAAGTAGACCACTTGCTGGACACAGAATTGAAGCTTCGAAGGGGACACCTTGTGTCCCATCTCGGCAAGGAAATACAAGACTGTAAGGGATGCTCGCTCGCAAGCACGTTCAGAACGGGCTGTGATCAGTAGATCATCGACATACTGGAGCAGGGCAGTGTCAGTTGGCATGTGAATGTTGTCTAGTTGTCTCTTGAGTGCTTGACTGTAAATACTAGGACTTTCTGTGAAACCTTGAGGAGCGCGTGTGAACATATAGCTCCTTCCATTTAAACAAAATCCGAAAAGAAACTGGCTGTCTGGATGAATGGGAACACTGAAGAACGCGTTCTTGAGGTCTATGACTGTAAAAAATGAAGCTTCTGAATCAATGGCTGTCAATAGGGAAGAGATATCTGGGACAACTGGATACTGGGGAATAATACATTTATTAAGCTCTCGGAGATCAATCACTAATCGATATACTGGAGGTGCATTTGGATCAGTACGTTTCATGACTGGAATGATCGGAGAATTGCATACATTGGAGTCAGTTTCTACAACTACTCCTTGAGCCATGAGCTCGTCAATAATTTTGGATAAGGCTGCTACAGCCTCAGGTGGCAATCTGTACTGTCTGATTCGTGGCAGGACTACACCTGGCTTGAGAGTCACACGATGGGGTGTGATTTGCATAAAGCCAACATCAGTTGGACCTTGCGCCCATAGATGCTGTGGAACATTAGACAATCTGGGATCAAAATCTCGTAATACATAGTGACCCTTGAAGTCACGTAGGAACAATCGTATTCCCTCTGGGGAGCAGCATATAACTGCACCTAACTCTTTCAGTGTCTTAATGCCTAATAGATTCTCTGGACATGACTTAGTAAGTAACAGGTCAGTAGTGCGGGACAATGGACCTACTTCTAGAGTAACTGGCTTTGATATTTCATTTACAATAGGTTTTCCTGAAAATCCAAGGGAAACATTTCTAGAGCCTGAGAGCGGAGCCCCTGGAACTTCGGCATGACTTATAGTGGTCCTACTTGCCCCTGTATCAATCAAAAACTTTCTATCTTTCCCTAGTACTTGACTATGAACATAGGGACCTTCTTGATCTACAGGTATCTCGATGAGAGGCAAGCCTACCTCCCTCTCTAGGCTGTTTCATGAATATGGCTGATACTCTGGATACTCAGACTGTGCATACTGGTACATCTGCTGTGTAACATGCTGTGTTGCAGCAATAGGCTGCGGAGCTGTAACTGTCTGTGGTGCAATCTGTGACTGAGGAGTCTGTGAAACTTGCTCTTGTCTCGGCGGACGTGGTCTTTCTTTAGTCTTACCGGTAGCTATGTTGTGTTTCAGAACTGCACACTCGTTTATAAAATGACCTGGCTGCTTACAATAATTGCAGTTCCCTTTAACGGGAGCTGCAGGATGACTGGCTTGATTTGGTCCCCTCTTCTGACTATCTTGAGGAACGGATTGTGCAACTAGTACTTTCATTTTCGTGTCTTTCATACGTTTTCTCTCGTGATCTTGTTCTTCTCTGATTCTATTCTGGTGGTATTGAAGCATCTGTAACATCTGGGACGGGGTATTAGCTTGCCAGGTACTTTCGACTTTCAAAACTCGGTTTTTAATTTGTGGACTTGAATTCTCGACTAATTTAGTAACAAAAAGATGAGGGTATGACTCGCTACTTGTCTTGAGGCCACTGTTTATGGTAAAACATTTCTCAAATCTGGAATAGTAATCACTAATATCTTCGTCTTGTTTCTGTTTACAGGCTGAGATTGCATCCCAGTCTTCCTTTCTAGTTGTCAATAACCTAGGCAAAACTTGTATTAACAGTTCAGGTAATTCTTTACATTTATCTCCAAGACCGGTACCTGGTACTCGTGCCTTGTCTTCAGCTTCTAGAACTGCCCAATCGATCTTTTTCTCTCCCACCTCCCATTCTTTTTCCTTGAGTTTCTCATATACCCCTGCGGGCAACAGGACTTTTAACATTTTAATAATATCTGGATACGTGTATTCTCCCATACGGAGCATGTCTTTTAATTCTCGGTGGAACCCTGCTGGATCTTTATCATGACAGGGAATTAACTTTTTTATCTCTAAGAGTTCCATCTTTGTGATCGGGGTGTAAACAAACACTCGTTGCATTTCACCACCGTCTGTCTTAACTGGATGCACTTCTCGTAACGGATTCTGTCTGTCTATGTAAAAGGGTTTACTTTCTGGGGGTGGGACATGAACAAAATGCGGGTTCAAAAACATACTATATTTGTGGCGCTGTTCTAGAATGACACTAATCAAATCGGTACCTAAACCTTTCCATTTATACTGGAGTAACTCGTTCAGGACATCGTGTAACGGACCTGGATCAGAATGTTGACCCTCATACAATGTAATGAGGTGCTGGATCATATACATACCCGCCAGTCGTTGCTCGGCTGGGGGCAATTTCAGAAACATTTGTGCCACTATTTCGTCTGGAAAAGTGGTAGAATCAGTAGTCCATCGGACTGCTGATCGGACTAGTTCTTGTTCATGCATGGTACTTAACTCGCTATAACCGATTCGTGATTTCAGAATGTGATCGGTAGCTTGAAATACTTGTTCCAGAGAACCTTGTTCTGGTGCTGGATGATGAAAAATTGACTTGTGTTCTAGGCGTAAATGGCGATCTGGAAATCTAGATTTTCCTACATACGCTATTCTGTCGGGATTCTCGTCCTCTACCTCTTCTGTAGAAGAGTCATTTTCTTTCTCGCTTACTTGTGCTTCTTTACGTTGTTCGTGTACCCTTATTATTTCTTTACGGATTTTCTTGTACATACTCTCTATACTACTGATAGTCTTGTGCTTACCCTCGGCTATATTATCACTCCACCTTGTCAGGACTTTCATTTCGGCTCGATCTTTGGTCGGATAATCTTGTTCCCTTATTAGACAATTAATCAGAAACTTTAATATCATGAGCTGGACTTCAACTTTTCTTTGGCACATGATGTCACTAATACTTTCTGGATCATTCCCTGTACGGATGAAACGATATATTCTGTCTAGATCTTCTTTCATATCTGGTAGGGTAACTAGATACTCGGTCACCTTTCTCACGCGTAATGAATATAAAACCATATTATCCTCGCCTGGGACTGGATCATAGCCACATTCATTAAGGGCTTTTCTTATTTCTGCAACAGACTGATATCTGGGCGTACGCTGTGACGCTTGTGCATGTAATTCGGCTAACGTTAAACGCTTGTGTGGCGGCGGGGTTTGAGGAGGACCTCCCCCTGCGGCCCCTAAACTAGAGTCGTCTACTGATGCTCTTCGTCCTGGCAGAGTGGGAAATGGAAATGCAGGCTGGACTTGTATGGCGGGCTGGACCGGGGGTACCGTAACAGGTACTCCGGTGTCTGGAGGAGCAGGAAGTGCCTGATTTACAGGGACTGGCGGAGCAGGAACAGGATTTGCATATTCTGGGACTGTGTCGTCCAAATAGGACGAAATGAAAATATCAGCTGTGGTCGGTTTGTGACGTAGCTTGGTCGGAACTAACGGTGGCGGAAAATTACTGGATGCCTCCGGGGTCGCTTTTGGCAAGCCCTCGGCAAGAAGAGGGTACATACCCTTGATGAGGGCATGCCTCTGTCTGTCTGTCTGTTCGGTTTTGACTCGTTCACCAATCTCGATTAATTCCCTTTCTTGGGCTCGTTCTAAGGATTCTCTACTTAATTCTGACTTTCTGATTTCTTTTTCGGTTCTTTTATGAGATTCTTTGCGCCATAACTCGATGGCATCTTTCTGTGACTGTCTGGCTTTCTTTTTCCACAATGCTTCTTCTACTCTCATGATGCACTCGGCATCCCATGTACCCGATACGGGCCATCTATACTTTTCCTCTAACTGTTTGGTATATTCTACCCATAAATCTAGATACAATATGGCGCTTATGCCATGCTTCTGATACATGAAATGACCTGGACTGTCCCTAGGCGGGACAGGAACTGCTGCTTCTAGCAGACCTTTTCTGGTTTTTAACTGACGCAGTTTTGAAAATAGCGGCATGACTGAACTATAATCTGGACACAATACAATACACAATAAACACGAGAATCACTTCGCACTCATACCACGACATTAAAATACATGAAGAACATTATGAATAACAGTTTGAACAGAATACCACCTGGAATACGGAAAACAGTATACATGAATTTTCTCGAGAACGGAACTGACTAGAACAGAAACTAGATGCACTGCTGAAACAGTACGAAACTTACCGGTCTCATACAGAGACACGTCAGGACCCGCATCCACCGAAGTGGACACTTCGTTTGTGGGTCTGTGTACCACCAACCCACGGACCAGAGTCAATTAGATTGACCCTGTCTAGATACTACCCCAGCAACGGTACTCACCGGGCAGCAAGAACGGAAGGCCTCGGACTGGACTGGACTGCTTCGACGCCGGACGGACGAACTTCGGACTTCTGTTACGGGTGGGCCTCCGGATACCTCGGACCTTGGACTCTCGGCTTGGGCTCTGGTCGGGACTCGCCGCGTTCCTCCACCGTCTCGTCTGGATGCTGGACCGCCTCCTCCGTCTCCTCCGTGGGCCTGAGGGATACTTGAAGCAGAAATATCTGCCGGTGCGCAGAAGAGTTCCGTCACGACTGCAGAGGGTCAGGGGGTCGGCGTGGCTTCACCGACGCGTGGGGAAAGGGCAAGTCCCTATTCGGGCGCCATTATGTGGTATATAAATAAATAATACCGGATCTATTTTTATCTAGGCATAGCAATAACAGATAGCTCAATAAATAAGAGTCAAGATTCGAGGTAGTAGGAGTTTTGCAGGTTTAATACAGCATAAGGACAGGAACAGGACGACCTGCACGGGAACAGGATGGCAGCGCTGCCGGGGGCAGGATCGGAATCGGCGTGCTAACATTTAATAACAATACACGATCATATATACTAAAACAGTTGCATTACAATACATACGATAGGCGGAGCAGTGGGTGTGGTCAATAGCAGTCGCGAAAGATAAGGGTGAAAGTAGGTGTAACAGAGGCGTATACATAGACATGTGATGCAAACGTAACAGACTATGTCATATATGGGGCGGAAACATGGAGGGGGCTACCTAAGGAGCCGGGACCTCTGACCTAATGGTGCGCGCAAGCTGGCAATGACGTGTTACTAGGAGAAGCTGGGGGCTATGAACTCTGTGCTAGGAGCAGAGACTGAAGTCTGGAGAGTCAGGGCGACATGTACCTAAGCACTATCTAGTATCTGATGTTTAGAGAACATGTTGATAGAATCCAAAAGTTATCGGGGTAAAGGCGAACAGACTCTAAGACTGGAGCATGCATTATTCTACATGTAGTGCGTGATGAAGAATATTAAATGAGCATTAAATACAGTATTTCTCTAACATGGAGAAGTAGAGGCTAGACAATGACGGAAACTATTGATGCAGTTCAGTAGCTTAGGAATGCAGAGAAGGAGGACTGAACTGATAACTGGAATCATAACATACTCTTGGCAGACTCAGAGGCAGGGCCAGGCTGAGCCGGGCACTGCGAGGCAGGAAGTAAGTGAAGGGTCGAGGATACAGGTGGGGGCTGTATCGCTCCTCAGCGAGGCTTCAGGAGACAGGAGCTGAATCTGGTGTCCGGGCCCTTTTGAGGCCTAGAAACGGGGATTTTACAATGGAATAACGTGCACACTGAGAAACGTGGCAACGTAACTTTACATAGGCCTGATATTCGTAGTATTCACGAGAACTGGAAACTGACATACTAGAGGTGGACACAACTGTAATTGCGTCTTTAATCGAACATGGGGAATACATATGCATATTAATCATGCACAGATAACATATGATGGATGACACGTAGGGACACAGAACATGGCAAAATTTACTTTTCCACACATACAGACAATTTCTATGGCTGCGCCTCAACTGCAGCTCAGTATCTGATTGTGACAAACAAGCCCTTACACTCTCTGAGAATCTTGTGAATTGAGACGATCCACAACACTGTGTAAGAATGGCCAAAAAACGAGCTAGGAATCTGTCACGATCTGCGGCTTCAGTACGTGGGGTCTGCGGCAGAAACGGGCTTTCCCAGGCAAAAGACTACATTTCCCGGCATGCCGTGCATACGTCGCGTAACAACGTGGGATGCGCGCGCAGACCGGGAAATAAAGGGCTGCTGTAAACGGCGAGGAAACGCCGATAATTTGTTCCCGTGGAGGCTTTCTTGGTCGTGGTGCACACAGCGGTAGGACTCCGACTTGTTTCTTCCAAGTCCTACTTCACCGTGAGTAACCTGTTATATTAGGGGGCGAGGCGTTGGTTCCACCGATCTCAACAGCGCACCCTTCCTGCTTTTGACGTCTTGGAGGTTCCTCTCGGCTGAGAGGAACAGAGATCATTGAACTTAATCAAGGGTTTGTTTGGGCAAATACCGGCCACAAGGATAGAGACTTCTGTGTTTGTGGCTAACCCCTGCATTACTGCTTTTGCCCAAACTTGTAAATACCAGGTACATTATTTCATAAAGAGGAGGAGGAGCACGGAGCGATAGGACTCTTATGTGTGAGAGTAACACAGAGCCTCGTTATCCAGCTAAACGGAACCTAGGCATACAGGACTATTGTGTGTTCAAGTTCATAGGGGGGAGTTAATCCTTTGTGTGCTGTTTCATCAAGGTGCTATCACGAAGGACCTTACACCCCGTATTCTCTTTGTGGATACTTACTGCATGCAGGGTTCATTATTCTTTACTTATCTCATTGATTTAGGAGACAAGAGGGGTATTGCAATACTGGAACAGGAAGTGCCCATACTAAGAAATTGATGCATAGTAAATGGTATGTGTAGCACAGTCTTACACAGGATAGTCGAGAATTACATCTGCCTATCAAAAGATCTTGAATGTGTATTATTTTATCTTCACAGTTGGGTATAGTTCCTGATACCTCCTCAAACTACTGTCTCCATTGGATTTGGTCCGTTGTATTTTCCTTTACAGGTATAGCCTACACTCATTTGGGGGTTTCTTGTGAGGAATAGAAAGAAGGTGGCTCTTATAGGTAAGGGAGGTGGGGCGATCTAATTCTCTGTTATTTGTCATTTCAGATCTCCCTCCCCGCTGTCCCCTTCCTTTCCCGCGACCTTGGACCTGTCTCGGTTGTCTGTTTTCGTTTCATTCAGACTCTGAGGCAGTTCAGAGGGGGCGGGTATTGGACTCTCAGCATGGCCCCGAAGAAGACGGAAAGCAGAGCCTGATAGAATCACAATAGAGAGGCACTTTTGGAAGAACATGTTAAACCCTCAGAAGATACACTCAATTGCGTTATGACATACACAGCTGACTCTAACAGAATATGCAAAATTATCAAAAAACATTGGAATATTCTCCAATCTGGGAGTTTAACCATGCTACAACCTAGGTTCGACTTCAAACGCAATTCAAACATTAAAGACATGTTACTGCACACAAGACCAAGGGTATCAGACAGGTCCGACCAAAGTACCCTGTGGTCCCTGCCTCCTGTAAAACTGACAAACACATTCACTTGGTCACAAAATACTCATACCAATTGCAACACAAACAACTGTATCTACACCATTACATGCCCCTGTGACAAAAGATTCATAGGGATGACTACCAGATTGGTCAAGATCCGTATCACTGAACACCGCAGCAACATCAGGTGCAAAAGAACCAGTACCATAATTTGCATACATTTTGTTGACCGTGGCCACACAGCTGACAGTTTACGATGGACTGTGTTGGAAGCCCCCTCCACCTTGAGAAAAGGTGCACTCTTTAAAAGGGAACAACACTGGATTTTCCGCCTAGCCACACATGTTTAGGGATTGAATGAAGATATATCCTGGGATGAGATCAATTGGTAGCCTCCACCCTCTACACGACATTCTCATTCTGTTGTTAAGCTTCCCTCACACTTATTTAGGTTTGTATATTGGTACATTCTCCCTCCAGCCACAGGACAGGGCTCACCCCCCATCTAGCTACCTGAAACATGACAGGATGGTACTCCATTTTATTATATTTTATTCTTTGATCAAGCATCTTTCTTTATACCTGATCATACTACTTCTATTAGTTATCATTGGATGTCCCCTCCCAATCTATACACCAAACAGGTTGTTAACACTTCACATAGTTTTGCAGGACCACCTTAGGATCCTTTGCCCTTAAGCCTGTGTAGTGTGAATTACAGTTTCTTTACACCATATCCTAACTGTGAGATTAAGCATATTCTGGATTGCCGGGGTCCCCTACTTGCACTAACAGTACCGCTCGTCAATTCCGCTGTTGTGTTGGTCACTCTTGCCATATTTGTTGAACTGACTAGACAGTCTTTTCCAATAGTGTCCCTCAAACGTGTGAATTCTCACAAACACATAGCGGCCCAAGCCGTCGACAGTGGCTAGTCGGTGCTCCACTACATTTGCGTGCAACAATCTGGCCAGTGCATCCTCTGGCCATTGGGTGCTGTACTGAGGGGTCGGGGCCCCGAGGCCACTGCTCAACCATCACATTACCTTGACTCCAAGGTTGAATTTTGCATATCTGCAAGTTTATATAAGCGCACACACGCAAACATTGAACGATTACACCTCTACTATTTTGCTTAATCCTACCTGAATTCATTGACATTTAAGAAGTACATACAGTATTGGCTAGCACGCATACTTCAAAGATGGCACCCGCGTTCTGCAGCCCACCACTGCCGACCTACGCGCTCATCCGCTAAGCATTGATATGAACCACCCGAGACGAGTCATGCCTACCTGCAGGTTAAAAACCTGCTGACCACCAACAATCTCTCACTCCTGAGGCACTTGAGAAGGGGCAGGTTGTTAGTATAACTCTCCAATGGATGACGCGAGTACTGGGTCTCTGACTCTCCACTATTCTGAATGGAGTTATTTCTCCTCCACTTGGGTCTACCTTTTGATTTAAATTTTATTTCCCAACAGCATGCTAAAATTTTTAATTTTTCTCAGTGTTTTTCGCGAGGAGGTGACAACAGCACCCTCATTGGGGGAGTGTTTCCCTCTTTGACCATAGTGTATGAAACGACCACCTATATGTTTGTATGTGTCACGTGCTTGTTTGTTTTACTTGATTTTACCATCACTTCCGATCACCCAGGTATCCACGCATGCTAGTATTGCAAGCTCCGATAAGTACTTTACTTCATCGCTTTATAAGGCGATATTTTACAGTTCTTCTCTTCATTTTTCTTCCCCCAGATCAGTGATTGTAACATTCTGAAGGTACACCTATAGGGTACTTAGTGTTTGGACACCATTTTTTTGCATCTGTGGTCCCAGACACTGTGTAGATTAGCTATAATTTTTTGTTCCTGAAAAATTGCCCCAGACCATATTTTGGCTAGATGAGGTCATGAAACATGGGACCTTGTGACAAGTCACCAGGGATCATTTTCCCCTCTGGTGACACCACATTTGTTTAATAAATCAGGCACATTCATGGATTAAAGCGTTTGACTGGAGACTTGCATAGACATTTTAAAGTCACTATTTACTACTTTACCACCCACATCTCCCCAATCTAAACAAAGAGCCCCCAACTTGCACTTCACATTACGGCTTTGGAAAAAGATCTCTGATAAAAATCCCCCTTGCAGGTGCCCGTTAGGCATTGCAGCGCCGGGCCGACGCAAAGCAAGCTCTATGATGAAGCGTGACACCCGTAAGGGCCCCATTTCCAAAAAGCTTGGCATAGCCAATAGGTCTCGCCTTTGGGACCTTATAAGTGTTTAGCCATGCAACGGTTAATGTTGTTGCACCAAGGATATTGTGCTGGATAACTAAACACTTATAAGGTCCCAAAGGCGAGACCTATTGGCTATGCCAATGCATGTTTTAGATTCTGTCTGGGTATGTTGTCAATGGTTATAGGTAGATGTGTTGTCTATTATATGACTATTATTTGAGGATGGTAATGGACTCTAAAGATTAGAGTTCTTCTTGTTTATTTTGTAGGAAGTGGGCCCAATGATATGAACTCAGCTGGATTAAAGGATTTTCCTAGTCTGTTGATGATTCTGTAACCATAGTCATTGACTCGAATCCCCCATCTCTTACTACAGTGTGATAATGTTTGCCTTCAGTTTGCTTAAAATGGTAAGGTCTCATAACATTTTTCTTTCATTACAATTGTTTAATTTCCACAAAATTATAATATGTTTTACTTTTGTGGTGAATATATTGTTTTACATTTAAATGTAACTTACATAACTAGCAATGTCTTGGAGCTGCCACAGTCCTACATTAGTGAGTGCAATTACTTTTACCCTATGCTAATACTTCACATTAGTAGTACTACCTCTATGTTTGTAGTCTGTCCTGATTTTGGTGTTTGAAAATCTGGTTACCCAATGCAGCCCCTTTTAACATGGGGACCTTGACTACCAAGTTGAAAATCTAAATATACAAATCTGTTCGATGACCGGAAATAAACTTGACCAACTTCTGTGATCTAAGGTCAACCAAGCTGCTCTCAAACGTGTCTGCCTATTCACTTTCGTAGAAAAGTATTTGTGAACTCTTTGCAGGGAATTTCATTTGAGTGACATTTCCTCCAGATGCTAGAGGTAGAAATGTGTGAGGCTGCCGAGTAAGTGTTAAAACCTCCCCCGTAGAAACACCCGGGTTCAAATCCCAACAGGTCTAGCTCCTATATTTATACATTTAAAAGTGGTTATTAATTTGAGAGTCAATTGTTGTTCATTCATAATGAATTATTAATCAGTCCGTGACGAATTAGTTGGGTGTTTGGTGTCGTCTAACCTACAAGGTAAAGGTGTGCCCAGTCGGTCCCTTGCCAGGAGGTGGTGCAAGGAAGGGGAGCCGATCCAAATGATTTCTTGAGGCATCCAAGCGAGTCTGATGTGAAGCTGCCAGGCACAGGATCAGGTCTCATCAGTTTGCTATGTGAAGCTGGAATTCCTTTCAGGTCACGTGGTCGTGCAGAAGCTCTCGGGTTTCAAACTCGACTCTCCAGGCCCCCTGATGGCTGCTCCTGGCAACGGGCGTGCGCAAAAGGTGGGCGGGCCTTCTCCCAGATTCCTTGCTAGCAGATCTCGAGAGATCTCTACGAGAGAACATCTTGGCGTCCTTAGCAACCAATATACACTATTAACCCCTTCCATGCTCATGACGAGCTCAGCTCGTCATGAGGCACACTGGAGCTGTGCTAATGACGAGCTGACCTTGTCATGAACAATGGGATTATCAATCAATCAGCACAGGAGGGGAAAAGCCTTAGCAGCCAAGGTGTTAAAAAAGACAAGCCCGGCCCACAGCCGCAAAAGTTAAAGCGTTGCACAGTGTTTACCTTGTGGGAGCGAGCACCGGCAGGCGCGATAATTGCAAACAGATGGCGCCGCTGCTCGCTCCCGCAAAGTAAACGCCACACATGCACGAGGGCTCATTGGGAACAGTCGAGTACATGCACAAGTTTCTCAAAAAGTCCTGAGCGATTCCAAGAGGTCCCGCCTAAGCAGCGCTTGCGCACTGCGTAGGCGAGCCCTAAAAAGGAAACAGTCCCCACCAAGTGGCTCCTACACTTTGACCTGCCCCCCTTCCTTTGTCCCCCCCTCCCCTAGGAACAGCATACCCCTTTATTTCTAGATTATTGCGATTAGTCATGTGCTCAAGAAAAAAAATGCTGCATGCATTTACTCGTTACTTTGTGATAGCTTAAATTAATACCAGTTAGGTGTGATTGTTAGTGGGTGGGCTAAGTGGTTTCGGGTAAATGGTAGGTTAGATAGTTAATGTTAGGTTACAGGGGTAGGGTTTTAAAGCAGGAGAGTTTATGATCTATGAAAGGAGGTAACAGCCTTTTGCAGAATTACAATAAGAGAGATTAAAGAAGCCAGGCATGAGAATGAGAGCAGGCTATAGTCAGAAATAGAAAGCATGCAGAGGATGTAATGTAAGAGGGTCATTCTGAAGAAAGAAAGGAGAGGAATCAGGTTGAAAGGATTCATCTGTAAAAAGAAAAGCATTATATATAGTGCTACAAAGCTGGAGTAAAAGACACACAGATGATGGGCAGAATTGAGAACAAATCAAACATTCACCCTAGTCAAAAGATCTGGCTTAGATCCATCATTCTTTTGTTCACCATGCCACCCCAGTTTAAACCCAGCCTTATGCAAATCAGTCTTGACCCTACTCCTCAAGGAACAGTCCAGGCCGAACTGCGAAGGCAGGTCCTCCCCAGAACAGAAACAAGCATCTTGGTACTGATTTCGGGGTATCACCCCTCATCAGCCAGGCTGGCTTGAATCCAGTGGCACAGTGAGCCTGGGACCCACATCTGGGCATATCTAGCACACTTAGGGCAAGAAAGCAAAAGACCCACACATGATGGGCCAAATGCAGAACAAGTTAAACATTCACCCCAGTCAAGAGATCTGGGTTAAATCCAAATCTGGAGTAGACAGCTTAAAACATGCAACTCGAGTGTTTGCATCACTTGAACATTAAGAGTCTAGCCTGCTGTGTGTCACCCCGAGGACAGCCATTCTAAACATAGTCTGGAGTATGCCAACCTTGGTGCAGAGTCTATACGTTGCATAGGAGGAGTTGGAGCAGAAAATAGAAAAGGTCTCCTTTAATGATCTTTCCTCACAATTCTGTATTAAAGAGGTTTTTCTTTTTACTCACTCAAATTAGTTATTTGACATTGGCTGAGAGTGTCTCGTCAATGGGCAGTCAGCTATTACACTTGTTTTGTTACCTACTCCCATTCTATGGCACAGGAGAATAACCACTGATATGAAAGGTACTTAAAGCCAACATCCCAAGGGTATGTTGAGCATGTATGTGTATGTAGACAGAAAAGTATATGCACTGTATGAACAAGGGAAGCAGAGTAATGGAGGCCTGTGCGTTCCATTTTGAAAGCCCCTGGCCTGTTCATGTGCACAAGATGGAGGTGATTTTGTTTTCCCAGACATTGGAAATGTATTGCTGACAATTCCGAAACAAGAGGGGGGAGACCCAATCACTGAAGTGGGGACAAAGTTGACAGGGCTCCTATTGAAATTCAATGAGGTTGTTTTGCTGCAGTTCCTGAATAATTTTCCCGTAGCACTGTCAATTGATGGATGGGTGAAGGGCGGTAGGGGAGACTGCAGTATCATTTCAGAGTGTGAAGGATCCTATAGGTGAAAACAGCCTTTTGCCTCTTTCCTGATCACTATCTTCTTGGCTGTTCATAGCCAGGAGCAGATAGTTCACACCTCTTTGTGTCTCTGTTTCGGGTGCTCATAGCTGGAGATTATCCTGCTGTGAGGTGCATCACTCTGCACAAAGATAGTGTCTCCAGAACAGCCTAGGCAGGCTCTTGAAAAGGGAAGCCATCCCAAACCAGTTCTGCGTATCATACATGACAGCATGTGGGAATAATATGTGTACTTTATTAAAGCCACAAACTAAGGGTGTTGTTCAGCAGACTTTAATGCATTCAAGTTTTTCATGGCTTTTGTCAAGTACTATGTGCTACATTTCGACTCTTCTCTAAGTGCTTTGAGAGCAAGTCATCTGAACCGACCAGGGATCCAGCTACGGTACAGACATTTTCAACTGCCTATAGACTAGTGCTTTCTTTTTTCTCAAAACTCTGTTTATTGTTGTTTACTTACAAGTGGGTATTGGAGCAAGTCTCCGCTCAATTTTACAGGTAATCAATAAATACAGTGCTAATCCATTTTCCAGCGTGCTGCATAAAGGTGTCACATTGTACAGACAGGTGTCTCCAAATTTTCCTGAATACTCAATGTTTCCCTCCCCCCCCCTGTAATCCAACTTTTGTACATGGATGTAAACGTTCCTATACATTCTAGAGTGTCTAGTGGAGGTCTCTGGGAGGTTGTCCCTGCATAGGGTTGTAGTGTTCTTTCCCCTTATCAGTGGGTTTCCCTCTACATGACATCAATTTAGAATTGAAACAGGTGCAGGGCTCTGGTGCGCGTGAGGCATGCAAAAAGAGGCAATCCCGAGGACAGGTAGCCCACTAACGCACCCCAAAGTACTCAAAATGTTTGTGGAAGTCTGAAGCTATATCCGTCATACGTTCCATCGTGACCGCCCGCCACAATCTGGCATGCCATTGCGTCAGTGAGTGCGCTGATGTCCATTTCCAAGCTGCAGTCGCCGCCATTTTAGCCACCCCCACACATGACCACATCACCTCTTTGTCACTAGTACTTTACTTTTACACTGTTCTGTACAGCACCACGCACTGCCACTTCAGAGCAGTCGACGAAGCACCAGAGTATATTTGAGAAATCTTAATCCATTGGAGGACTGACCCCTGTGGCAGCCGTGCCTCAGCCACGCTCTTATTCTGAGATATATTTCTGTGATTTTTATTGTGTAAAAAAATATATATTTACATGGAGCACGGAATATACATGAGTGGAGGAAAAAAGGGGGGAAAAGAAAAAGGCAAGAGAAAGAGAAAGGCGCGGGGGGGTAGGAGGGGGGGGGGGTGTTGGCCACCGTCGTTCTGTGGCTTTGTTCGAGTGTCCGATTCTGAGATATAATCATGCAGAAGCACAGCTTGGTTTTCACAAGTCCCTAAAGCCTAAGGTAGCCCAGTTGGTGCAGGCCAGAGATGTCATTTCCGGCGTTCCACTTCTAGAGGCTCCAGTGCCCATTCAGAACCTTCCAGAACCATCTCCAGTCGCCTCTATGAACTTCTGAATCCCGCGTGCACCTGTATTTTCTGCATGAGCCTGGAATACGCGTCTCAATATAGGTTTTTTATACAAAACAAAGTAGGCAGTGGACCACTTTAGCCCTTTTAAAGCACCAACTCAAATATCACCAATATTTATGTAAACTCGATCTTTCAAATAGCGTGTAATATTCAAAATACTCCCTGCCCTGAGAGTATATCCCAAATCCTTTGGGAGAAAATCAGAAATGAACCAAACTTTGAAATGCACCGCCAGTAAATTTCAAATCTCCACCGTGTGTGGTTGATAAAGTCTATATGCAAGGATATTTTTCAAGAATAAGGGACGCTGTATCCTTAAATGCCACAAAAGTTCAAAATTTCTTCAATAGTCCATTAAGGTACCAGCCAACGCGTTTCGTTCCGTTTATCTTTCCTATTATCCGTATGGCACTAACCTTGTAAACCATAACGTGCACGTCCTGCACCGTTATGTTGGTCAGACTTCTAAATCCTCGGTCGACTCTGAATATCCAAATATTTAAAGGCAGTTACCTATCGGAAAGGAATTGGCGCGCGGACGAAGGAGACGCCAGCTGGGGGTCCTATACTTTGACCCTGATAGGTAACTGCCTTTAAATATATATCTGACCAACATAACGGTGCAGGACGTGCACGTTATGGTTTACAAGGTTAGTGCCATACGGATAATAGGAAAGATAAAGGGAATCGAAAATCATGATGAAGAAATAGAAAAATACAGTTGTTGAAATTATAAGGTATACGGTACATCATTACTAATTATCTTGAAATTATTGGCAAGAGACAGCCTACTTGCGAAGAATAATAATATATACGGAGAAAACGGATAAAATAAATATCCCTGCTTTTGGATTTACTTCGTCTACTATTTACCAACGTTGGGGGAATATAATTACATCCCATTTCAACTTCTATTGCGCCCTGAAGAAGTTCCGCTTGACGGAACGAAACGCGTTGGCTGGTACCTTAATGGACTATTAAAGACATTTTGAACTTTTGTGGCATTTAAGGATACAGCGTCTCAATATAGGCACTACTTCCTGCTGCTCTTTCCTCCTACACCTACGAATCTCCGTATGGTTCATTTTTGATGTGATTTCAAGGCTGTTACTTTTACCACTCTTTGGCTTATTTTTTTAAATATCTTCCAGGCATTAATAATTACTTTGAAACTGACACCTCTCAGCTGGAAGGAAATGGTGGTGGTCGCTACTGCATGACAGCAGCGTTGAGATTGGTCTGAGCGCTGTGGGACAGACAGGGAGTGGGAACCTGTGAATGCTCTCCACCCAGGCTGTGCAATATAACCACGTGAAGAACATGCTAACTGTGTATGACGGTTTGGCCCGCCAAACCATCATGCACACTTAAGTGCTCCAACCACTCCTCTCCCTGCTGGCTGTGACCACAGCTCAGCCCCGCCCTGCCCTCCCCCCCACCAAACTGCCTCAGTACCGAAAAATGCAATTATTATAACATTGTGTTATTATCGTTTAAGTTTTCCTTTTTGCACTGCTCTTTGACACCGCAGCTTTGAGCTTCATGTGTGCCTGACACCATGAGCTAGTCCTGGCGTTTTGGTCAACAGCATATATTCCCCAGTTGTGGGTCATGGACTGATTTTTGGTGGTTCGGGAAAGCCCAAGCAATAAATAAAGATGCCTTTAAATTCAGTTTTTAACTTTTCACATTTGCCAAAGATTTAAAGACAACGATCAAATGTTAGGCTGCTTAATTCGTTTTAACATGGAAATTGGTGTTAACTTTGCTTTCTCTGACTGCAAAGTAAGAGCAGTTTTTAAAGTGAATTATGGGACAATGTAGGATATTGTTTTTTGCAATACACAATAAAACGTAAATACCTGTAAAGAAAATGTTCACATCCAGCAGGAAAGCAAATGTTACGTTTATTTTTTTTTAAATTCTGAAGTGTACTGGAAACAGAGATTTTACAGGATTAAAACAAATCAAGACACTTACTTGGTGATGCACAAATGATAAATATTCACAGAAACCCGATTGCCACACATTATCACTTGTGCACCATATAGTTTTATCTATAAAACTGTATGTCTGTGGAAATGTAATGCCTATTTCAAAGGATAATGTGCTGCCTGTAAATGACAATCCGCTATCACATGCCTCTAGTCCATTAAAGGTTGGTGGGTCGCAAAAGTTTGTTGTGCTAAAAAGTGGGCTGTGATTTTAAAAAGTCACGGTCAAGAGTATTTTGCATTCTGGGAGTAGCAGTTGCATTGTTTTGTTGACTGGGCACTAACTAACCTCAAGCTAATGTCCTTCGGTGGATTTGGTTATAGTGTTTTGAGATGGCCACTTGCTGGTTTAAGGTTGCAGCAGTGCTCTGCATGTGACCACATTTCTCATTATTATCAACAAAGGAGAATGGGAACATGAATGTTTTTATAAAACTGCTGTGTGTCTATTGAGATGCCAGGAGTTCTCTCCTCTGGTGAGGGTCTGTGTTTCTCTTCCTGTCAGTCTCTGATGAATCAGAGGTCATTTGCCGAATGGGTGGCACTGGGGTTTGTTGTTGTCTCTGGTGTTGGAGCCAGGGCTTCCTTCTGTATCTGATTTGTGCAGTGGACTCCAAGTCTCATTTGCACTTGTTTTTCTAGAGCTGCACTTTTTACCAAAGGGGCTAATTTCGTAAACGTATCTAATTACATGGCTATGACTGTTTGGGGAACATACGATGAATTGTCGCCCAAACTGCCACCATGCACAATGCAATGAAATATCACGCCCAGGATATCTCAAAACTTGGCAGCTTTAAGTGCACTCCTTTAGCACTTGATCCTCAGGGTAGTAAAGTTGAGCTGTCTAAAGCTTACTCAGGGTTGTGGTATGCTTTAGAAATGCAGAACTCACAGAGAAATCAAATAACAGTCAATTAATCATTGTCCTGCCATTGTTTCCATACAAAAGAAAAAGTACTTGACTTTCAAAAGCACAACGCAACACTGTAAACAAAGGTCTGAAGATATCAGTACGATACAAAGAAGTAACCACTGAGCAAGCAGTTGCTGATTTTGGCCCATGCTATTCCCACTGGTAAAGTATTGTACAGAAACAATTTGTGAAAGCTAGGATGCATCGCCCTCTCGACTGAAAGTGGTGGGCAACGACCTTATGACACCCCCATTGGTTCTCTGTCTAGACCTATTCCCTCACCGAAAAGTGAGTGTGGCTATGTTGTTAGTAGAGTGTGAATTGTTCAGAAGTCTAAGTTCTCTCTGCAGAGTTTCACCCTTCCACTATACGTTTTGCTTAGTCCTCGGCCAGGGGCGGCTCTAGGCTTATGGTGGCCCTGGGAAGGGAGCGTAGGTAGGGGGCCCCGGAACAGGGGGTCCGGGCAGGGCAGAGCATGGAGGCCAGTGAAGAGGGAGGGGTCAGGGTGTTTGGAAGTGGAACAATATGTATCCATCCTCAGAGGATTATTATATTAAGGACATATATTGGCGTGGTGTCCCCTGGGGTTTGGTGGCCCTGTGCAGGTGCACAGCTTGCACATGCCTAAGGCCGCCCCTGCCTTGGCAGTCAGGGCCAGCTTCTGCCTCCAATGGAGTGGGGCCTGTGCCACTCCCAGTGGTGTGTATTACCACATGGCACACCCAGAGAGACTGCTCTGACTCTGCCCCTGCATGCCCGACGTTGTTGCTGTCCTTGTGCCTTGTGCACAGGTGCGCCTTTCCAGCTGACAACAGTGGAGCTGCACCAACAAAGATGAGGGAGAGGTCACGCCCCACTTGCTCCGTGTATCTTCTCCTGGAGATCCTGATTTGTCCCAGAAAAACGCACAAGTCAAACATAGGTAACAGGTCACAGCAGTGATCAAAGCAGATGTAGGGATACCCTATGGCTGCAGTTTTGATCTGAGTATACTGAGTATACTGCCAAACATCCGAAAGTGCTTCAGCTTCTTCTGAAATGTGCTTGGAATTGTTCCACAGAGCCGCACTGCCACAGGCGCTTCGCCTTCTTTTGCCGGAACTGCTGAATGAGGTTGCAGGTCTTCCTAAGTCCCATCACATCACATCACAAGAATGTATGCTTCTCAGCTTGTTGCAGGAATGCAGGATCCCAAGGCCTCACCCCACATCCTGGCTGTGCACATACTTCCTTGTGCCGCAGTGGGTTGCTTTCAGTTCTTTCTGCCCCGTGTTCTAGGCAGCCTCTTCTTCAGTAGCGGCTCCTCCACTAAGGCAGAGGAGCGTCACCCCACTGCTCAAAGGGAAAAATAAAAGGATAATAACGTATCGTTATCATCAATTTCGTTTTCCTATTGCAGTCATTGGCTCTCGGGGCGGGGCTGGCCAAAGCAGGGGTAGGAGTTGTTTGCACTCCCTAACTGCGTTTGACTGCTTGGCTAGCCCTCTTGGACCAGCCAAACAGTCATGTGCACTCTCTATTTTCCCTACGAGGCTATGAAGCACAGCTTGGTGAGGAACATGCCCAGCCTCCCATTCCCCGTTTGAGCGCCAACCAATCACAACGCTGCATTGCAGCATTGTGATTGGCTCAGGGTAGCCCGGGTGCTTCCTGCTGCCGGACTGGAGACAGGAAGTAGAAGACTGAGAGGCGGCGGCTTGCCATTTTCTGGTCAGTGGTTTTATTTAAATTTTTTCGTACCCCACCACCCGGGTCCGGTACCAGTCGCTACTGCTCTCCTTCTTGCAAAGGTACCACCACTCCTCAGAAGTCAGTCAATCTCTTCCATTAAGACAGGCTCAAGGCAGTTCTTCTAATGGCAGATTGCGAAACATCCGGGTTCCTGTTTCTGAATGTGGTAAATTCAAGTTTGCAGTCAATGGCCCCAACCCCAGAACACAGAAGAGAATCTAAGTATCTGCTGCAGTGTGTACGCTAATATTGGTTGATGAGAAATATTGGCACAAGCACTGGTAGTTTCTGCCACATACTTATACCAAGTTTGCAGACAGAGTTTGTGCATTCCACAGGTCCAGCTCTAGGAGAGGACTTTTGTGCACTCCTCCCAGACCCGTCAAGCCAGTCTTTTTCCGCAGACAGGTGAGATGGAGCTGAGAGCTTGAGGAAAATTGAATTTTGCCCTGCTATGTGTCCCCTACGTGTTCCCCATCATGTAGTATATATGCATGATCTCCATGCATTTTCCCTCCATGGCCGAAAATAAAGACGCATTTGCAGTTGCGTCCAACGTTAGTATGTCAGTTATCCAGTCCTACTTGAAAGCAACGTGGATTAGGCTTTTAGGCCTATGTTGCCAACGCCTTTACATGGTGCACGTTAAATCATCGAGATGCACCCGTTTCTAAGGCTCCACAGGGCCCGGACACAAGATCCAGGCCTCAAGACTCCTGAAACGTTCCGAGAGATGCAGCCCCGCCTGCATCCCTGACCCTTCCCTTACTTCCTGCTAAACAACGCGGTGCCCGGCTCGGCCTGGCCTGCTTGCCAAGAATATATTATGCCCACAGTTATCTGTTCAGCTCCCCGGATTCACATTCCTAGCTAACGAACAGGATAAACATATCCGTCTACAGTCCAGTCTTTCTGTCTCCATGCAAGTAATTTACTGAATTAGTATCCATAGAAGATCCATAGCCCACGCAATACATAAAGAAATATATGCATACACTAGCGTTTAGTGACAAGTAGCTTTTGCCCTGATGACTTTTAGAATCAAGCAACATGTACTCCAAACACAAGATATCAGATACGCTATAGGTACAGGTCGTTCTGACATCCCAGACTTCAGTCTCCTCTACTAGTGCTAGAAGTCAGCGCCCCCCAGCCCTCCCCAGTTACACGTCATGACTCGTTTTTCGCGCACCAGTAGGTTAAAGGTTCCAGCTGCCCATGAAACCCCCTCCATGTGTCCACCCACCTATGACACTTCTGTGACATCTACATCACACACCTCCGTGCACGCCCTGTGCACGCCTTCTTTTACGCCCATATGTTCTTATCTTTCTTTTCTTCACTTGTTACGCCTACTATATTCAATGCAACTGTACAGTTCTACTATATATATTGTATGATGTTAATGAAATGTTGAATATCCCTTCCTGAACCTTAGTAGGTGATGGAACACGATGTCCATTGGCTCGAGCCACTTAATTAAAGCCCGTATGACTCAGATACCACGGACTCTGCCTCTCATTTATTGAGCTGTTCTTATAATCATTTAATGCATAGAAAAATAGTCCCGGTAATTATTATTTACCACATAATGGCGCCCGAACAGGAACTTACCCCTTCCCCACGCGCCGGCGATGTAACGCAGGCCCCCTGACCCCTTCTACAGCCGTGACGGACCCCTTCTGCGCACCTGCGGGTTTTCCTGCTGAACTCCCTCAGGCCCACGGAGGAGACGGAGACTGCGGTCCAGCATCCAGACGAGGCGGTGAGGAATGCGGAGAGTCCCGACCAGAGCCCAAGCCGAGAGAGCAAGGTCCGAGGTACCCGGAGGCCCACCTGTTTCCGAAGCCCGAAGCGCATGCATAGTGCGTAGCTGTAGCCAGACGTCGTAGCAGTCCAGTCTAGTGTCGAGTTTCCGAGGCCTTCAGTTTTGCTTCCCGGTGAGTACCATTGCTGGGAACGCATCCAGACGGGTTCATTAATTTGTGCCCGGTCCAGACGGGTCTGGGTACACAGATCCGGTCCAGACGTGTCCACCTAGGTGGAGACGGTATGACGTGTCTCTTTATGAGACCGGTATGTTCTGTACTGTCTTAGCAGTGCATCCAGAAATTCTGTTTTCTAGTATAGTTTCTCGAGATTTCTAGTATTATGTTTTCAATGTACTAGGTAGTATCTGTTCAAACTGTTTTTAATGTGTTATGATGTCGTGGTATGAATGATTTGTTTGCAATTCATTACTGTGTTCATTGTACGTTTAAATATGCCTCTGTTTTCAAAGTTACGTCAGATAGGAACCAGAAAAGGGATACTCGAAGAATCAGTTCCCGTCCCACCTAGGGACAGTCCCGGACATTTCATGTATCATAAACATGGCTTAGATGCCATACTGTACTTAGACTTATGGGTAGACTATACCAAAAATCTGGAAGAGAAATATAGATGGCCTGTTTCAGGAACCTGGGATGCTGAGTGCATCATGAGAGTAGAGGAAGCATTATGGAAAAAGAAAGCTAGACAATCCCAGAAAGATGCCATAGAACTGTGGCGTAAAGAATCACATAAAAGAACAGAAAAGGAAATCAGAAAAGCAGAACTAAGTAGGGAAGCATCAGAAAAAGCACAAGAAAGGGAACTACTAGAAGAGGGTGAACGAGTTAGAGCAGAACAGTTAGACAGACAAAGAAATGCCCTTGTTAAAGGCATGTATCCCCTTCTCGCCGAGGGCCTGCCTAAGGCGACCCCGGAAGCACCCTGTAATTTACCGGCACCATTGGTCCCGACTACGCTACGTCATAAACCGACCGCAGCTGAAATTTTTCTTTCTTCCTATTTAGACGACACTGTCCCAGAATATGCAAATACGCATCCTCCTCCGCCCGCTCAACCTCACAACCCTGTTACTAACACGATTACTGTTCCTCCAGCCACTGGTCCCGGAAATCCTTTTAATCCGCCAGTAACCCAGGACCAACCTACATTACGTATGCCTACAGCGACGGCACACCCAGTATTAGTTGATGATCCTATTTCAGGAGGAGCAGGGGGAGGTATCCCTATCACCCCGCCTCAAGTAAAACGAATGACGCTGAGAGACGCAGCATTACAACGCACGCAAAAAGTAACTACATACGCAGCCCTCAAAAAATACCTTACTGATTGTAGATATGACCCAGTGCCAGGCGAAGATCAGATGATATTATATTCCATACGTCTACGACGAGTTACAAACTATTTGACTATCATACCAGAAATGAGGGAACATTTAGACAACATATATCATTTCATCAGAACAGGGGAAAGACCAGAAAGTATTCACGAGGCTATGGCACACAGGAAGGTCGAGACTCAAAATATGATCTTGCAGTTTTTGATAAATTGTTTAATAAGGGAACAAGACCAGCCAGGTAAAAACAAAGACGAGATGAAAGTCCTGATAAAATGGAGTGACAACATAGCAGACGGAAAACACAGTAAACAAGGTTGTATAGAATTCATGTATAGAAAGATTCGTAAAGAAATTCTAGGCATACACGAAAGGGAGAAAGCAACGAGAGAAACCGAGAAAGAGAATGACACCTCAGACGAAGATGTAGACACAGAGAACCCAGATAGAATAGCGTACGTAGGTAGGGCGAGACCTTTTGACAGACCCACACGCCTAGAATGTAAGAAAACCTTTCTTCCTCCCGTACCAGAACAGTGTTCTCTGGAGCATTTATTCCAAGCTACCGATAGAGTTTTGAAACAACGAATAGGTTACAGTGAGCTTAGTACCATGCATGAACAGGAACTAGCCCGATCAGCAGTTCAATGGACTAGTAATTCTAGCACATTTAAAGACGAAGTAGTGGCCCAAACGTTTCTGAATCTTTCCCCAGACGAACAGCGACTGGTGGGTATGTACATGATCCAACACCTCATTACACTGTACGAAAGTCAGCATTCTGACCCAGGTCCTCTATATAATGTATTGGACGAGTTACTCCTAAACAGATGGAAAGGCCTAGGTACCGATTTGATTAATGTCATTTTAGAACAACGCCACAAATACAGAACGTTCCTGACTCCACATTTCGTTCCTGTTCCACCCCCAGTAAGGAAGACATTTTACATAGACAGACAGAATCCCTTGCGAGAAGTCCATCCTGTTCGGGCAACGGGAGGTGAGCTCGAACGAGTATTTGTTTACACCCCTTTAACGAAAATAGAACTACTGGAAATGAAAAAGTTAGTGCCCTGTCACGATAAAGATCCAGCAGGGTTCCACCGTGAATTAAAAGACATGCTCCGCATGGGAGAATACACGTATCCCGATATCATAAAAATGTTAAAGGTCCTGTTGCCTGCGGGCATATATGAAAAACTTAAAGAAAAAGAATGGGAGGTGGGAGAGAAAAAGATTGACTGGGCAGAATTAGAGAACGAAGATAAAACACGAATTCCTGGTACTGGTCTCGGGGAAAAAGCCAAAGCATTGCCCGAGTTGTTAATACAAGTCTTACCAAGATTACTAGCCACGAAAAAGGAAGACTGGGATGCCATCTCAGCCTGTAAACAGAAACAAGACGAAGACACTAGTGATTTTTATTCCAGATTTGAGAAATGTTTCATTATTAATAGCGGCTTGAAAACCAGTAGTGAATCGTATCCACATCTTTTTGTTACCAAATTAGTAGAGAATTCTTTAGCACAAGTTAAAAATCGAGTACTGAAAGTTGAGAGTACCTGGCAAGCTAATACCCCGTCCCAAATGTTACAAATGTTACAGTATCACCAGAACCGAATCAGAGAAGAGCAGGAACATGAAAGGAGACGTATGAAAGACACGAAAATGAAAGTACTAGTTGCACAGTCTGTTCCGGTGGATAGTCAGAAGAGGGGTACGACTCAGACCAGTCATTCTGCAGCTCCTGTAAAAGGGACATGCAATTACTGTAAACAGCCAGGTCACTATATAAACGAATGTGCCGTTCTGAAACACAACATATCTACTGGTAAGACGAAAGAAAGACCGCGTCCTCCTAGACAGGAACATGTTCCACAAAACACGCAACCACCGCAGAACGCACAACAGACAGTAGCAGTACCGCAGCCTATAGCTGCCACACAACAAGTTACACAGCAGATGTACCAGTACGCACAGTCAGATTATCCAGATTATCAGCAGTATTCATGAAACAGCCTAGAGAGGGAGGTTGGCTTGCCTCTTATCGAGGTTCTTGTAGATCAAGAGGGTCCCTATGTACACAGCCAGGTATTAGGGAAAGACAGAAAATTTCTGATTGATACAGGGGCAAGTAGAACTACCATCAGTCATGACGAGGTTCCAGGGGCCCCTCTCTCAGGCTCAAGAAATGTTTCCCTGGGATTTTCAGGAAAGCCTATTGTTAATGAAGTATCAAAACCGGTTTCCCTAGAAATTGGTCCATTGTCCTGAACTACAGACTTGTTACTTACGAAATCATGTCCAGAAAACTTACTTGGTATTAAAACATTGAAAGAATTGGGAGCAGTGATTTGTTGTTCTCCGGAAGGAGTGAGATTGTTTTTACGTGATTTTAAAGGACATTATGTGTTAAGAGATTTTGATCCAAGATTACTGAATGTACCACAGCATTTATGGGCGCAAGGTCCTACTGATGTAGGTTATATGCACATTACACCATACCGTGTCACTCTGAAATAAGGAATCGTACTACCGCGAATCCGACAATACAGGTTGCCACCTGAGTCTGTAGCAGCCTTATCGAAAATCATTGACGAGCTCATTGCTCAAGGAGTGGTTGTAGAAACTGACTCCAATGTATGTAATTCCCCTATCATTCCGATCCTTAAACGTACTGACCCAAATGCACCTCCAGTCTACAGACTAGTGATTGACCTTCGAGAACTTAATAAATGTATCATACCCCAGTACCCAGTGGTTCCAGATATCTCTTCCCTATTGACTGCCATTGATTCCGAAGCTGCGTTCTTTACTGTCATCGATCTCAAGAACGCCTTCTTTAGTGTCCCCATCCATCCGGATAGCCAGTTCCTTTTCGGATTTTGTTTAAATGGACGAAGCTATAAATGTACGCGTGCACCTCAAGGGTTCACAGAAAGTCCTAGTATTTACAGTCAAGCACTGAAACGACAACTAGATAGTATTCACATGCCAACTGATACTGCCCTGCTCCAGTACGTTGATGACCTATTGATTACAGCCCGTACAGAACGTGACTGCGAACGTGCGTCACTGACAGTCTTGTATTTTCTGGCAGAAATGGGGCACAAGGTATCCCCTTCGAAACTGCAATTCTGTGTCCAGCAAGTGGTGTACCTTGGTCACTTGCTGTCCAAGAGGGGTAGACAGCTGACACCTGACCGTATCCAGTTAATTGCACATCTTCCACAGCCCAAGACACAGAAGGAGGTACGAGCTTTTATCGGCCTCACTTCTTACTGTAGACAATGGATCCCTCAGTACGCATATCTAGCCAAGCCACTGATACAGTTGACAACACAGGAGGCAGCGACATCGACTGTCCTCCCTTGGACCCAGGAACATACACTTGTTTTCGACGAATTAAAGAAAGCTTTATGTCAAGCACCTGTTTTAGCGACGCCATGCTACAGCAAACCTTTTACACTTTTTGTCACTGAACGCGATGGTACAGCATTATCTGTTCTCACACAAGATCAAGCAGGACAACACAAGCCTTGTGCTTATTTTTCTAGCACATTGGATCCAGTAGCCCAGGCTTTGCCTGCGTGCCTCAAATCAGTTGCAGCCACAGCTTTAGCTATCAGACAAAGTGATTCCATAGTGTTAGGACACCCCCTGACAGTACAGGTTCCACACTCCGTGGAGGTTCTTTTAAACCGAACACAGACTCAGCACTTGACCATAGCACGATTGACAGGATATGAACTGACACTGTTTCAGCCACACATAGAGATCAGACGCTGCAACATATTAAACCCTGCTACACTGTTACCCTCGATTACCTCAAACCCTGCAACACATGACTGTGTGGAAGTTTTTAACACCATGACGAAGCCAAGACAAGACTTGACGGACATTGCATTACCTGACCCAGACCTGACACTTTATGTGGATGGTTCATGTATGAGAACAAGTACAGGAGAGTTAGTGGCAGCATATGCAGTGACTACTGAAACTGAAGTTATAGAAACACATCGTATTGACACCCTGTCTGCCCAAGCAGCAGAGCTCATCGCTCTGACCCAAGCCTGCCTACGAGCCAAGAACCTGAAAGTAAACATATATACAGATTCACGTTATGCATTCGGAGTCGTTCACGACTTTGGAGTCCTCTGGCAAGAAAGAGGTTTTATGACCTCTCATGGAGCCAAGATTCAGCATGGCCCCCTCATTCAAGCTCTGTTAGAAGCAATACATTTACCTACAGCTATAGCCATCATGAAGTGCAAAGCACATACGAGAGTCACTGACACCATTTCCCAGGGTAACGACCTGGCAGATCGAACAGCCAAGCTTACAGCTCAGACTCCAGACATTCCAGCTGACACGACAAAGACAGACGTTTCAGTCCTGACGACTTGCATGACAGTCAAGGATCCTACACAAGATGTACTAGACATACAGACACATGCTACTCCAGACGAAATCAGGAAATGGACTGAACAAGGAGGGGTCCGGACAGATCAGGGATGGTTGACGAAGGGAAAAGCCACATGGTTTCTCCCCGACTCTATGGTTCAAGTCATCATTAATACAGCACATAGTCCAGCACACTTAGGAGAAAAAGCCATGTTAGACAGCATCCAGAACCTCTGGTTTAACAAGCATTTACGAGCAGCAGCGAAGCAGAAAGTGCGTACCTGCATGATCTGTTGTCAGTTTAATCCAGGTAAAGGTGTTCCCGTGGAACAAGGTGGATTTCATCCTCCTGACCATCCTTTTGAAGTCCTCCAGATGGATTATATACAGATGGATCGATGTCGAGGATTCAAGTATGTTCTCGTAGTTGTATGTGCTCTGTCCAGATGGACAGAAGCATATCCAGTCTCAGATTATACTGCCGTGACCACTGCCAAGCAGCTGGTTCGTGAGTTTTTCCCTCGATATGGTTTGCCCCGTGTCGTGTATTCAGATAATGGACAGCCATTCTCGTCCGAACTCATGAAACAGGTATCACTTCTGTTAGGGTACCAGTGGAAATTCCACTGCGTACGACACCCCGAGGCAGCTGGCCTCGTCGAGCGACACAATCAAACTCTGAAAACACGATTAGCGAAGGTCTGTGCAGAAAAAGGTGTAGATTGGATGGTAGCCCTGCCGGTTGCCCTCTTCTATATGCGAATGGTCGCCCACTCTAGATCTGGTCTGTCACCCTATGAGATTGTTTTCGGTCGTCCCCCAAACATGTGGGGTACACCTATGCCTCGTAAAATCACCGATGTTGACAGTAACATGCTGACAGATTACCTGGCTTCCTTGATGTCTGCACTACTCTCTTGTCGTTCACAGGTCGCGGCTGCCTTCCCGGACAACACCCAGGTGAAACCGCACGAGGTCGTTCCTGGAGATCTAGTCCTGGTTCGAAATTTTGATCGCTCAAGCCCTCTGGAGCCCCGCTGGAAGGAGCCAAAACTCGTTCTGATGACCACAAGGACCGCCGTAAAGCTAGAAGGAAGAAAAGGCTGGCTCCATTCAAGTCATATCAAGCGCTTCCATGGACCGTGTCCAAAGACTTTTTTCAAGGACTGCCCCGATACTGACTCTAAACTTCCCCTGTTAGAAAAAACTCCGCAACAGGAGTATAAAATCAAACTGAGGTCTAGTAAGTCAGACTGCGTTTAATTGTTTAAGTCCCCCTCGGGTGAATCGGTTAGACAGGTTTCTGACATGTATGAGATAGACCCACATAGTGAGAGAGATAGACGGAACTTGAAGAAAACGAAATATTGTAAAAACTCTCCGAAGCAGATGCATCGTTACATTATTGTTTATGTTTATTCTGAGTCTTACGATCACATGTATAAGTTGTATGTTACATGTATTTTTTCCTCCTCTCGGTTCACATTTACACTTTTCCTCTAAATGATACTATAGAGCACACATTTAGTGAACTACCCCCTCACGAGTTATCCTATTGTCTTGCAAAGCGCAACTATACTTTTATTCGTATGTTAACTATTCGCATCAGACCAGCAATACCACTAATTGCTGGGTATGTGGCCGACTCCCCCCTTACCAGACCATGAAGGGAGCTCTGCCACTCTTTCCCTATCCGTTTTCACACAATGGTTCGTGTGGAGCATGGTTTACATTGACGTCATCTTTAGACGATAAGTCCACAGTTTCCCTTCTGAAGAATGGTTCAGTACACCTAGGACACAGTGATTGTACAACTGTGGTCGAATACAGTGACAAAGGGAAGTCTACTTTCAAAGCTTCACGTCATTCCTATTTTTTATGTGGTCAGACCGCTTATGTACGTTTGCCCCTAGATTGGGATGGAACATGTTACATTGCATTCCTACTGCTACCAGTTTTCATAGCCCCATCCGATTATTACCGAAATACCCATCTAGTACACGTCAGACATAGGAGGGAGATTGAGTCCCCAATTATCGATCAGACTGAAACTACATTGGAACAGTATACGGATTTCAATAAAGGTTTCTTTTTCTTCATAGGTCCCGTCCAGAATAGTAAATTAATACGCAGGTTAACCAGAACCCTTGAAGCAGTAGTGAATAAGACTACTTCCGCCCTAGGTAACTCCACAGAAGAGCAGTCTGCTATGAGACTTGTTGTTCTTCAGAACCGCCCTGTCCTTGACGTCATCCTGACCGATAGATGGCCTCATGAATATTAATGTTTCCTGAAGGGAACGTAGGGAACAAGGAGGGAATGAGGAAAATTGAATTTTGCCCTGCTATGTGTCCCCTACGTGTTCCCCATCATGTAGTATATATGCATGATCTCCATGCATTTTCCCTCCATGGCCGAAAATAAAGACGCATTTGCAGTTGCGTCCAACGTTAGTATGTCAGTTATCCAGTCCTCCTTGAAAGCAACGTGGATTAGGCTTTTAGGCCTATGTTGCCAACGTCTTTACATGGTGCACGTTAAATCATCGAGATGCACCCGTTTCTAAGGCTCCACAGGGCCCGGACACAAGATCCAGGCCTCAAGACTCCTGAAACGTTCCGAGAGATGCAGCCCCGCCTGCATCCCTGACCCTTCCCTTACTTCCTGCTAAACAACGCGGTGCCTGGCTCGGCCTGGCCTGCTTGCCAAGAATATATTATGCCCACAGTTATCTGTTCAGCTCCCCGGATTCACATTCCTAGCTAACGAACAGGATAAACATATCCGTCTACAGTCCAGTCTTTCTGTCTCCATGCAAGTAATTTACTGAATTAGTATCCATAGAAGATCCATAGCCCACGCAATACATAAAGAAATATATGCATACACTAGCGTTTAGTGACAAGTAGCTTTTGCCCTGATGACTTTTAGAATCAAGCAACATGTACTCCAAACACAAGATATCAGATACGCTATAGGTACAGGTCGTTCTGACATCCCAGACTTCAGTCTCCTCTACTAGTGCTAGAAGTCAGCGCCCCCCAGCCCTCCCCAGTTACACGTCATGACTCGTTTTTCGCGCACCAGTAGGTTAAAGGTTCCAGCTGCCCATGAAACCCCCTCCATGTGTCCACCCACCTATGACACTTCTGTGACATCTACATCACACACCTCCGTGCACGCCCTGTGCACGCCTTCTTTTACGCCCATATGTTCTTATCTTTCTTTTCTAAAATAGAAAGTCAGGGGACACCCAAAACACAGGCACAAAAGAGGGAGAGGGTTTCCCACTTAACTACCTCTCAAACTGTTGCAGGTAATACATCTGGGGAAGAATGGAGCATGAGGGGGGCAAGTGTTTTCCCTGCACTTCAAAGAGGCTCTCATTCTTCTACAGTATACAGTAATAAAGTCTAGTGCACCTCAAAAGACCACAGGAATGTTTTGGAGGAGCCTTTCAATTCACATTGCTGTCTAGTCGACACTCTCCAACCTTCCTCTATTGCACCATTCTGGTGCAGGAAATCAAAAGGGTTTCCTGGCCCACCAAGGATATACACATCATATGTAGTACATGCACATCCTGCCTTACACACATAGTGTAAACTTACATGCATCACCCATGTCCCACATGGATGAAGTAAAGTGCCTGGTTGCAGGAGAATGACAGACCAATTTAAAAACAGGAGAGGAGATTAGACAAGCCTCCCAGGCAGGTGACAGGTAGAAAAGGCCTGTCTGTGGTCCTTCATAGACAGGTGAACTGACAGGAGTCACATTCAGTAAGGAAGGGTCATTTTGTCACCCGTCTCTTGGCTGTTCTTCAAGACAGGCTTACTGATGTGCTGTGACTCTAATCTTTTGAATAGCAAGAGTTTGCAAGTCATTTGTTCTGAGCCTCGCTGGGCGGTGACCATTGTGCCCTTTAGAGCAGTGACTGTGCAATGGCTTTTTTGAAAGGTGTGCAAAATAAACTTCCAGCCATATCAGAACACAGGCCCTGATCTGGTGGTAGAAGATTTAGCTCTCCTACTTTTGCAGACTTCGCAGCTGGTGAGTCTTCACTTTGACTGCTATGCTACGTTATTCAGTGGAGACCAGATGGAACTGTATCTGTCATCTGTCTTCCGACCATTAAGACTGCAGGTGCACAGAAGTGGTGCAATGAGGAGTATTGGGATATATTTGATTATGTTTTACTTCACATGCTCTTATTACTCAACCTCAACTAAGATCATTTTGTTTATGGTTCTCTTGAACCTGTCCACTTCCCCATTGGCCTAGGGTCAGTGGGTTGTGAATGCCCCCCCCCATAGTTTCTGGAGACAGGCTTGAAACTCATTCCCCTGAAAAAGGGGGCCCATTGTCTATCTTCACTTTGGAATGTGTACTCCATAGACTGCAATGATTTTGTCCATCTACGGTCTGATAAGTGTATAGGCCACTGACAAGACAGATTCTGCTACTTTGAATTTAGTGCACGAGTCGTTGATGATCAGCTATTGCCTCCTGTCTGAGAAAATGTAAAATTCTGCACTGACTTTAGACCACAGTAGTTCATACCTTTCATCAGTTATCTTGGGCTGAACCCTCACCTTCTTGTGTGAGTTGGCATAGTGGACACACTTGGGCTGTGGTTTCAGCGAGGTTGTCCAAGTTCAAAAACACTTTCTCCCTCAGGCTCACTCTGATCTTAGCTATGCGCTGGCGTCCCTGATGAGTCCGTGGAGTTATTATTTCTTAGTGTGCACCCAAAATTGCAATTTCGTGTCCCCTCAACATCAGTCCATCAGAGGTAGTACTTAGTTCTGAATTCACACCCCGCTGTATTGTAAGGCGCGTTAAGAAGGTTTTCTAAGAGCCCATCTTTGATAGCTTGACAGATCAGCTGCAGGCAGTCATTCTGTTTTGTACCTTGTGTGATTTCTTCAAGCGACATTGTCAGGTAATTTGGATTGAATAATGAGATGGAGCTGCTATTCAGTGCCATTGGCCTTCTGACTCACTTTTGCATCATGGATAGCCAGGTGACTAGTAAGATAGTCAGCATGTCTGTCGATTCATGGTTGGTAGGCTACTGTGAAACCGTATTCTTGCACCTTTATTACACCTTCTCTATGTGCAGCACAGCATGATGGGCGTTCCAAGGAGCAGGGGAACAATGGGTTTGTGGGCTATGAGGACCTTAAATCCATGACTATCCAGAGAGTGAAAGTCGATGCACCCGCACTTGATTGCCAGGGTTTTTCTTTCAATTTGTGAGTAGCAAGTCTCAGTGAAGGCCCTGGTCATGAAATTGATTAGTGCCACATTCCTTTAGATTGTTCTTATTGCGACACTGCCATAGGCCCACTGGGTTGGCTCTGGCCACTAGCTTGGTTTCCTTTTGAGAGTTGAAGTATTTTGTGGTGGTGTCATGTAGTAATGCAGACTTGATGTCCTTAAATGCGGTGCACTGCTTCTCTGACCATTCCCAAGTTGCTTGGTCCTGTGTAAGATTTATACAGGTTCCATCAAAATTGGAAAGTTTGGTATGAGTTGGCCATGAAATTTGGCCTCGCAAGGAAACTCAGTACTGCAGAGGTGGTCAGGAGGGTTGAAGCATTCTGTTGTCATCAGGTTTCTTGGCGTCCATGTTGATGCTTTCTTTTTAAATCACTCCCAAGAGTATTTATTCGTTTCTGGTGTTGCTCATCTTCTGATAATTAGATATTACCTCTTACATTACCGCTCCCTATGGTGACGTTACTAAAGTTAAGCTTGACACTATATATTTACTTCACTAGATATTCTGCTCTTATACGATTATACTATTATACGATATATACTTATTTCATTATTTCATGTGTCTTACACTAAACTCTGTTATTTTCTCATATCTTTCCTCACATGCATTATCATATGTTTTTACCCCCCTTCTTTTTCTTTTTTCTATTCCTTTCCCTCCTTTTCTATTAGATATATTTCTTCCTATATTTTATCTTTCATATTTATTTAACTATATCTTCCACACTTCTTCTATAATGTGCCATGTTTTTCTTTTATTTCACTTTCCTTGCTTTCATTTCTTCTCCTCATATTACTCTCTTATTGTATGGTTTTCATATTATGTTTTTAATGATTTTCTTTCTTTTCTAGACTATGTTTTACGATATCTTATGGTTTCTTATGATTTTGATTATGTTATTTTATTCAATTGCGTTTCACATATTCCATACTATCTTTTGTTTCCTAGATCCCCATTCTTCTTTACTTGGAGGGGGTCCGGCCTCCCTTGGCGCTGCTTTCAGTGCGCCCAGACCCGTAGTTAACAATCTCGGTTTCTTTTCCTTTTCCTTTTTTCTTTTTTCTTTTCTCTTATCTTCATCTCTACTAATTATTTCCTTTATTTCTTACTTTGTCTATTCCAGATTTTCACCCTGCTTCTCTAACCTTCTTTTCTTTTTCTTCTCCTCTTTTCTTTTCCCTCTTCTTTCCTTTTAGTCTTTCCAACTTCTACAAACACTTTGTTTTCTGTTTCCCAGAGTAACATCTTTCTTCTTTTCTATCTACTATTATCATGTCCTCTACTCATCCGCTATCAGTGATTTCCTGGAATGTTCATGGCCTTACCCATTATAGAAAACGCAAGAAAGTTCTTTCCTATTTACACTCTAAACATGTGGACGTTGCTTTATTGCAGGAAACTCATTTGGACGATGTTGAATCTAGTAAACTTAGCAGAGATTGTGTTGGTAAAGTCATTCATAGTAGTGTTTCCAAACCTGATCCCACCAACCCCAACCCTAACCCTGTTCGTAAATGTGGAGTAGCCATCCTTTTTCGGAAATCACTCCCCTTTACAATTTCCAAGACATGGTCTGATCCGGAAGGGCGGTATGTGTTTGTTAAGCTGAAACTTGGGACCTCTTTCATTTGTCTTGGTTCTGTATATGCTCCCTAGGTCCCAAAAAACTATTTTTCCTTCGCATAAATCGCCTTTTCACAGAAATAAATGCTTCTCAATTTCTCATTGGAGGTGATTGGAATCTGGCCCCTGACCCTGCCCTTGACAGAACAGGTTGCCTTGATACCGTCAATGCTTCCGATAGAGCCATTTTACGTGACATTCTTGTTGACACTGGTCTTGTTGATCATTGGAGACTCAGTCACCCACAAGATAAAGAATATACGTTCTTTTCTTCTACTCATGGTACGTTTTCACATCTCGACTATTTTCTTTTTCGCAACAAACAGTCCAGTTGGTTACAGAGTCAAAGATTTTAGAAGCGCCCATTTCTGATCATTCTCCTGTTTTCTTATCTCTTGATTTGGGTCTTTCCAATCCGGGGCGCAAGTCATGGCGTTTAAACATAAACAAATATAAAACGCCAACAGGTAAACTTCTTTTACAGCCGCACCTCCGTGATTACCTTAATAATAAGGACTCAATCTCCTCTAAGAGAATGGTCTGGGCAGCTGCTAAGGCAACCATTAGAGGTCAACTTATGCGGGACTCTGCTCTTCATAACAAGAAAACCGCTGCCAAACAAGTTGATCTGGAGAAAGACATTCGCCAACTCTCTCAATTATATATTTCAAAACCAACCCTCCAGAACCGTAAATTATTAGAGCAGGCATGCATGTCTCTTAATAGTCTTTTTACTTCTAAGGCTGAATATGCCTTACAAAAGATGAAAGGTCGTCACTACGAACAGGGGGAAAAGGCTGGTCGGTTATTGGCTGTGCAATTGCGTCAGAGAGAGGCCGCTATGGCAATTCCAGCTATCAAATCCAGTTGTGGTGACATACTTACTCAGCCGCAAGAAATTGTTGGAGAATTTGCCTCATTTTACAGATCTCTCTATTCTCCAAGTTCTCATATAGATACACTCGAGATGTCAACATTTTTAGATGCGGTACATCTTCCGCGACTTTCTGATGATGGTAGAGCCCTACTTGAGGGTGTTATTACGAAGGAAGAAATTTCTTCAGCTATATCTGCCTTGCCGTATCATAAAGCTCCGGGTGATGATGGTTTTCCTCCTAAATTTTTTAAGTGGACTGGTCAGAGTATGATTGATACTTTACATGCCACATTTGAGGAAGCAGTGGAGGAATCTTCTCTTGGTTCTATTTCCAACAAGGCCATCATAGCTGTTTTGCCAAAACCTGGTAAAGATCCTTTGTTGTGCGGTAGTTATCGGCCCATATCTCTCTTAAATTCGGATGTCAAGATTCTTGCTAGCATTCTTGCAGCACGTCTTCGTAAAGTTTTACCTTCTTTAATTCACAATTCGCAAGTAGGATTTGTTCCTGGTCGGTCATCTCGGAATCATTTACGTACTCTATCTCATGCTTTATGGTCAGCTAAACATCTTGCTGATGATGCCCTACTTCTTTCCCTAGATGCTGAAAAAGCATTTGATCGCATTGAGTGGGAGTACCTTTTTACTATTATGCAAAGGTTTGGATTAGGCGATTAATTTATAGATAAAGTACGACTGCTTTATGACAACCCATCAGATCAAGTTAACTGCGGTGGTTTTCTCTCTACTCCATTTCCAATTAGACGTGGTACTCGTCAAGGTTGTCCAATTTCCCCTCTTCTCTTCCTCCTGGCAATGGAACCTCTGGCTGCTGCTATACGTCAATCTGCTACAGTGGTAGGCGTCCCTCTTCCAATTGGTCATTCTAAAATATATTTATATGCGGATGATATTCTTCTCACACTTACTGACCTTCCTCGCTCTCTTCCTCCTCTCCTCCACATCATCAATGCTTTCTCTTCTTTCTCTGGTTATAAGATAAACTGGGATAAAAGTGAAGCGTTACCTATGTCCATTGGTACTACCAAAACTGCAATCTCTGGTTTTCCTTTTCATTGGCAATCATCCCGGCTTAAATATTTAGGAATATTAATTAACAGAGGATTGGATAATATAGTAATGGACAATTTAACTCCTTTAATCGCGCAAATGCAACAAGACTTTGATAAATGGAAGGTCCTGGGCTTATCGTTATGGGGACGGGTTCAGGCGGTTAAGATGGTCACCCTACCGCGATTTCTTTATGTTCTTGGTATGCTCCCTCTTCACATTCCCTTAACTACTCTTCGGTCCATTGACTCGAAAATAAAACATTTTATTTGGGGTACGGCTAAACCTATTGAGAAACTGAAATTTCGGGCAGCCATTAAAGCCTATCATCATTCCATCTGGGACGAAAAAAAGGCCTATTTTGAACATCGGATCGATAAGGCTGATAATGTCTGCAAAGAAATTTTCAAAGTGGTCCAGGATTTTACTTCCCCTGCGGTCTGTACTTCCAACCACACTCATACTGATGCGTGGATACAACAACTTGCCACCTTCTTTGTCAGTAAGATTACAGCCATCCAGGCCTCTCTCTCTAGTGCGCAATCTGATTTGAGCCATCTAACGCTACCCTGTTCTGTGGAAGACCATGGCCCTTTCCTCACTGTATTCCCTTCTATGGATCTTAGTACATCTTTGGAGCTTTTGTCCAGCCTGAAATCTGGTTCTCCATTAGATCCATGTCCGGCCAAATGCTTGGGGAAAGTGGCTTCCGCCATTAACATTCTGGTGAACCCCCTGCTGAATACATCTTTGTCGACAGGGGAGGTGCCTCAGGCTTGGAAGCGAGCCATGATCCTTCCGCTGCTCAAAAAACCCACCTTGGACCCCTTGATACATGCCAACTACAGGCCAATCTCCCTTCTCCCTGCTCTGGCTAAAGTGGCCGAGCGTTATGTGCACGGGATAATTTCCAGTTTCATCGAAGGAAACGACCTGTTGCACACTTCGCAGTCCGGCTTCCGTGCAAATTTTAGCACGGAGTCGGCTCTGCTGGAGGTCACTGATGCCATCAGGGAAGTACTCGATCCGGGGGGAAAGGCCGTGTTGGTCATGCTTGACCTGTCGGCGGCTTTCGACACCGTTCCTCATGATGCCCTCCTTGTAAGACTCTGGGAGTGTGGCCTGCGTGGAACGGTGTGGAACTGGCTAAAATCTTTTCTGGCCGACCGCCGACAGACGATCTGGGCGCCTCCTTTTTCCGCTGACATGGCTCCGCTAGAGGTGGGAGTCCCGCAGGGTTCCATTCTCAGCCCTATGCTGTTTAACATCTTTATGGCCCCTCTGGCGGAAGTCGCGGAATCCTTTGGCGCCCAGATCGTGTCCTATGCCGATGACACCCAACTCCTGTTCACATGTGACAGGGGTGGGTCGTTTGATGGCACACAGATCAGGGACTGCCTAGGTGCGGTGTTTGAGTGGTTTAGAGGTCATGGCTTAAAATGCAACTCTGATAAGTCAGAGTTGCTCTTTTTTGGTTGCGCACCGGAACAAGACTGGAAATCCTGGTGGCCGCAGGATATGTTTCCTCCTGACAAGGTCGCTGTCCAGGCCAAGAATTTGGGAGTGATAGTAGATTGTGACCTATCCTTTGGACCCCACATCTCGTCCACTGTTGGGAAATGCTTCGGCATCTTACGGATGCTGAGGAAATTTCTTCCTCTACTATCACTCAACCACAGGAAGACAGTTGTTCAGGCACTAATCGGGTCGCGTTTGGACTACGCAAACGCGCTGTTTTTGGGTCTACCGAAATACCTTGTGACCCGTTTGCAAGTGGTCCAAAATTCGGCAGCCCGCGCCATCTTTGGACTCCCGAGGAGAGCTGGTGCCACTGCCTTATTGAACACCCTTCATTGGCTGCCTATCTCCAAGCGAGTCCTTTTTAAATGCCTGACGGTGGCCTTTAAGGCCCTACATGGTATTGGCCCCAAATACCTTGGGAAACGTTTTTCTCGGTATGTGCCAGGCAGGACTCTCAGGTCATCGGGTCTGTCTTTGCTGACTGTCCCTGCAATCCGTCGTGTACGCTTGGGAGGTCGATCTTTCCGTTATTTGACTCCCAAGGCTTGGAATGAACTGCCACTGTCCCTGAGATCGGCCCCCTGTCTTCTTGCTTTTAGAAAGGACTTGAAGACATGGCTTTTTAGGAATTAGTCCTTTTATCTCTTTTTCTGTTGTGTGGTTGCTTTTCATGCTGTTCTTTTCTTTGCCAAAGCGCCGGGATGCTCCTCTGGAGTTGCCGTGCGCTATAAAAGAAATAAAGTAACATAACATAACACATCTTACTTTGGCCAAATTAAAATCTCACCAATTACAGGGGGGTTTAGGTCTTCCCTCTATCGAGCATTACTCACTTGCTCTCCATCTTTCCCAACTTACTTTTTTTCTGCCTAAGTCTAAAGACATCCCTCAATGGGTTCCACTTGAACGTCATTTATTGACTCCTGGTCTTGGTTTGTCCCTTTTATATGGTAAGAGTTCCAGTCCTTCTGATCCAAAAAATGCTATCTTATCTGCAATGTATAAATCCTGGCAAAGAAGTCATCGTATACTTAAATCTAATTCGCGGATTCATGTTAAAGCTCCTTTATGGTTTAATTCGGCTATTCGTGTTCGTGGTCGCACTTTGTCCTGGCCTCTATGGCAGGAAGCTGGTATCCATTCTCTAGAGCAGCTGTTTCATGGTGATACTTTTAAATCATTTTCCCAACTTAGTGAAGAATTCCATTTACCATCCACACAATCCTGTAAATATATCCAGCTTCAACAGGCTATCACAAAACATTTAGGTTCTTCCCCTGAATTGCTATCTGTACCTCCTATTTTGTCCTATCTGCATTTGTGGGGAAATCTTAAAGGTGTAACTTCTGGTCTTTATAAGACTTTCTTGCTTCCTCTATTTTCACAACCTCTCCCACACGCTCTTCAACTGAAATGGCAATCGCGCTTATCAGTTCTATATTCCAATACTCAATGGGCTCAAATCTTGGAAGGATTGCATAAGGGAGTTTGTGAGGCCCGCCTTAAATTCTGCATTTTTAAAATTATCCATGAATGGCACTGGTCTCCAGTTAAATTACATCATGCTAAGTTGTTATCACATAGTTTGTGTTGGAGATGCTCTGCTTCCGGTTGTGATATTACACATATTATTTGTGAGTGTCCCCGTACAAAACCTTTTTGGCTTTTTGTATGACGGACTTTGGCTAAACAATATCATTACCTTTACCCTTTACTTCTACAAACATTATTTTACATGATTTTCGTGGCCTTCCGAAGCTTTCTAACCCGCAAACTCATCTTCTCCACACTGCTTTGGCTACGGCCAAAATTTGTATACTACGTCATTGGAAGTCTCCCTTGCCCCCTTCTCAGGAAGAGTGGTTGGTGGCAATGGTACAAACAGCTTCTCATGAACGTATAATCTATAATTTACAGGATCAGGCTTCCATTTTTCTCCAAATATGGTCCCCTTTCCTGGAAATCACGGTGAATAATGACTCTGTCTCCGCTTCTTCTTCTCCCCCAAATACTATTCCTTCCTAATTCTATTCCTTTTATAGCTCCTTTTCCCGTTACTCTGCTCTTAACCTCTTCTCATCTTTCTTGGTACCATCTCTCTTACTATCTGCTCTTTTTACTCTGGGGTTCCTCCTTCTTTTTTCTTTCTTTTTCTCCATCATTCTTTTATATCTTTCTTCTTTTATTTTCTATCTCATCTTTTCTTTTATTGCACTTCTCCTGGTATCTTCCTATTATCATTGCATTAAGAATTATGACATATTTGCTAATTTTGCTTCCTCATATTTGTCATATCTTATGTAAATTTTCTTCTCATTTGTATTATTTTTCATTTATCAATATCCTATGATACTTTCTTAATGCATTTGTATTTGTATTTCCATCTAAAATCGTTTTAATAAAAAATTTCAACACAAAAAACCCACTGGACTCTATTGAGATACGCCAATGTGTTATCAATCGCGAGGGTTATGTGGCATTCCCTATGAATAGCCTTGTTGGGGAGCCACATATTTATGAATATTGTGACCACTAGGAGTGAATCCCATGAGTCTGGTCAAATACCTTCCCAATAACATCAATGTATCCAGTTTTCTCAACTCTTGCTCTACCAGTGGCCTTGAGTAAAACATAACTCTCCCTTATCTCAGGGATGGTAGCCTAAAAGCTATATATATGTGTAGTTTGACGATTTTTGAGTTGATGCACCCTAATCGTTGAAAGAGATGAGCAAATTTATTGAGGATATTATCAAGGCCATGTTCACTGACACTCTTAATAAAGAGGTTCAGCCCTAGGTTTTTGGTCATCTTGCAACTGAATTATGTTCCTGACCATTTCTTGGTTACATAGTATAAGTACTTTCAACTTCCACGACAACATGGCTGACTAGTATTGAGAATGTTCCAGCTAGGGGGTCGGGTCTTATATGCAAATATTCTGTTTTTCCTGGATAGCAGTTTTTGTCTGAGTTTGAATTGAGCCCTGTCCATTACATTGACGGAGGTTCCAAAGTCAATGAGGGTGTGACAGAGAATCCTCACACTTGTACTTTGCATTCGGCTTGAGACCTTTTGGCCTTTGCCAGTTATTCACATATGAGATGAGGAATATCGCTTCATCCTTCTCCTCTAGGTTTCTGCTAATTTTAGATCTGGGTGGGGATCCTGTCCAAGATTCTGCCTTCTGACAGATATTGCCAAGGACTGTAGTTGATGGTGGGTGCTTCAGCATTTTCTTCCCCTAGCAGTTGCCCCATTGGCTAATGATTTCTCCCCAACCACAAGCTCGAAATTGGCATAAATGTGGCATCCCTGGTTTTGAGTCTAGGAACACCGTTGGTCTTAAAAAAAAACAGAAGTAAGACTGCACAAGCTGAACCTGTGGACCTCAGAAAGAAAGAAAGGCTGCACCAAGGAAGACTGCACCTGCTGAGCCAAGGCAGGTCTTCAGAAAGTGAAGGGCTGCTTCTGCTGTTGAACCCATGGTGAAAGACTCCTAAAGGCCAGACCTGCTACCACTTGTGCCATGGACCAGTGAGTGGATTCCAAGGGCTTTTGGCTAGCCTCCTGTTATGCTTCAGGGACACAAAAGCTAGAGAACATTGCCCAGCTGACCAGTTCGCACTGGACTTGCCCTGGACTCCTTTGGTGTAGCTGTGAGATCAAAAGGTGCCTCCAAGGCTTTGGACCCTTGGCTAGTGCTAGAGTGTAATCCTTCTCCCCAACTGCAACTTGCAAGCCTTTAGCTAAAGATAATGTTTCCTGAGCCCAGAGTCCGAGGCTCACAGAGTACCTCTACTTGCCAGTTTTTGGGTAGTCTCAAACTTTGCTGAGAACCAAGGCTTCACAGTACCACAAGACTTCGCCCGACCATTGATATTGAACCCAACACCAGAATCAAGCTGCAGAGGTCCCTGTTGACTTTAACGTTGATGAGATAAAGAACTAGAAAAGCTTCCAAGTGGGGAGGTAAAATTTCAACAGGGACCAACCTGGTGCAGGCATTCGACACAGAGTTCCATCTCGGTTGGCCTACAACTTTGTATTTGTCCCGGACCATCACGTTTGAGGCTCACAGACTACCACTAACAATGAAAAGCAGTGATATACAAACTTTTTGGCGTGAAAATGCAGTGATTTATGAAAAAACTTGTAAATATCATAACTTTGGTTCCTTTGTCAGATTTTTGACATTTTGGTGTCTAATTAAAGATAAAATATAGTCTATTGTTATTCAATGGAGAGGGATTTTTATTGTGTTGTGTTTCTTAATTATTGGCTGTTTGGGTGCCAATAAAAGCCTTGCACCCGTTTTTAAGTCTCAGCTAGGCAGTGTATGCGCTGTCTCGAAGAGACATGTTGTATATACATTGTGGGCTTCAGTCTGCCCATAGGCTTCCCACTTGCAGGCTCTATCTTTGCTCTCCTATTCTTCCTCCCCATTTGTCCATGTCATGCATGCGTCATGCCTCTTCCTGTGTTTAGGCCTCACCAAAAGCATGGACCAATTACTAATATCCATCCACTGCTGCCATTTTAGCAACTATTTTAGGAACTACTTTTTTCAAGAGCACTTCACAGGAGCGCTTCACTCACTCCAAGCTCCCTTTTCTGTAAGCAGGCCTAAACATCTTGTTCTTATCTCATCAGATTTGCTGTTCTTCCCCACTTCCACTTCCCCACTTACTGCACAGTTGATAGTGCTTGCATCTGTTGTGAAAGTGCTCTCCCCCACTCTGCATTTTTTCCCATCCCCCCAATCACCCTCCTACCTATGTCACTTGCTCCCTCCCGCGCTGTGGAAAATGACAATGTATATGTACATAAGCGGCGTTCATTTATGCTCACCACCGCCACTGTTGAAAGTAAAGCGAAAGTCACGAAACAGTGGCCACGCCATCTTGTCCCCTTTTAGGCCCCATCACGAACATGGGTGGCAGCCATTTTGTGTGTCATGACCTCTCTGCCCACTGCCAATAGCCTGCACGTCTCTCCCCCTCACTCCCCAGCCTCGCAAGTATTCCCCCGCGCCCTGGCAGCCCCCGGTCTCTCCTGCTTGGGCCATAAACGCACCTCAAACACGACCCTGTCTCAGAGCCACATCCCGTGCTGGACCCCCTACCCCCTCGCTCTTTCATCCCACCCATAGAACAGGCCCTTTGGTAACCTCTTCCTCCCTGCCCGATTACCCGGCCTGATCCCAGGCCATCACCTAGCCCAACAGATGCAGTTTATTGCTCCCTACAGTAGGACCTCGCCTCACATCAGAGGAGCGGTGATTAGTCAATGCCTTCACACCCCTAGATCCGATCGATCGCCCGTATTCCTGTTCCCAGCGGAATGTCCAGCTGCGCGATAGCCATCACATGCTGAGATCGGGGTGGGAACTCTACTGTAGATGTGTGCGGGAACGGGCCTGAACCGGGGATTCCGGGAATGTCTTTCCGTACATCAAAGCATTACCAAGAATGTGTTGTATGTAATAAAGTAATAAACCAGTGTATAAGAGGCCAGGCCTCAGAGATGTTGGGAGAGCACCTCGAGAAGATACCCTGTTGTCTGATTTGACGTGTTCTGCTCCGTCGGAATAAACTCCTGTTTCCTGCCTTCCAGTCTCCAGCGCCTGCCTCTTTATTTGGTAACAGTGAGTTGGGTGAGAGGCGGCTAGCGCCGGGCAAATCTTGAAAAGGGGTAATCGACCTGATCTGCCTGACCCTTTTTCTACAGCGCCCCATGGCTGCTTGCCCTGTGCTTCTCCAACTGTCAAAGGGGTTTGCTGGCCCCTTCCCTTCCCCCTCCTGCTGTTAGTCAATTTGTTATTTTAAGCTTACAGTACATCTCTTTTCTCAATTGCTATATATAATTATCGGATGAATATGGTGTCCTGCGATGGTTCTGACTTGCAAGTATTAATTTACGTTGTTGTGTGGTGGGACATACAACGCCGGGCAAGTCCCGCATGTGCATTAACGCCGACTCTTGCTCAAGCAACATCTGCCAGGAAAGACAGAAACAAATTGTCTGCTGACACGTTATTTGCTGATCGTGTTGAACCAGGGCTGTACGGTTGTGGGGAGAAGGAATTCTCTTAAACGTTTTGTCTAGCTGCAGCACCGATACACACAGCATTTGCAGAATAATCTAACTTTTTGGGAGACCCGGTACCCTAGTGACAGCCGGAGGTCCATCAGAAGTGGCACTTCCTGCTTACTATGGGTCAAACGCCGCCTCTCTTCATTAAGATGTGTTCATTTTTCTTCTCCCCAATTTGCCTAGTGGACACAACCTCCAAATCTCTAGTTAAACTCAGAGAACGTAAACTATGTTGCTGCAATCCTCTAGTCACAAAGAAATGCAGCTTATGACAATCAAGAAAGGCCGGGAAGACAGACTTTAAACTAAGCCCTTAAAATCAGCGCTTCAACATTGGCTGCCTGTGGCTGTATTGAGATTTACTTGTTGTGACCTCTGAAATTCGAAAAAAATTAAAATACAGAGCCTTGCCAAAGGCAAACATAACAAATAATAAAACAATAATTCCACTCCATTACATGCCACTCCACTACACACAATGCCACTCCCTGACTGTTAGACCTGGCATCTTTTGGAGTGTCCCCCTGGCTTTTTGCTTTCTGACCTCCCGGTTTTGACTCTGTTTTTTCTGGTTTTATGTCCCTGCGCACTTTCTCACTGCTGTTCCGTGTTAAAGCGCAAGTGCTCCTGTTGTAAATGGTGTTATGGATTGGTGTTTCCATGATTGGCATATTTGGTTTACTAGCAAGTCCCTACTAAAGTGCACTGAGAGTGCCAGGGCCTCTAAATCAAATGCTGCTAGTAGGTCTGCAGCACTGATTGTGCCACCCACTCAAGCTGCCCTGAAAAGGGGTCTCAGACTTGCCACTACACTGTCTGCGCGCAGTAGTAATTGCCATGATGACCTGGCAAGTGCACCCATTTGATCTTTTTAGACATCCAGGACTATTAACATGAGTTATTCCCATCCTTAAGAAAACCAATGCCGACCCCACCGTTTTAAGTAACTACCGCCCAATTTCCCTTCTTCCTTATTTGGGTAAAATTCTTGAGACCTATGTTACTCGCTGCCTGAGTACCTTTATAGAGAATTCCTCCTTCCTGGATAACCAACAAGCTGGCTTTAGACCCCTCCACTCCACCGAGGCGGTCATAGTAGCCGTCATGGATGCCTTGAGGAAGGGGGCCGACAATAACATCCCCCAGGCCCTCGTCCTCCTGGACCTGTCGGCTGCTTTTGACACGGTCGATCACACCATTCTGATCGACCGTGTCAACAATGCCGGTATCCAGGGGATGGCCCTCGAATGGCTCAGATCCTTTCTGAGACATCGTACTCAGGCAGTACACCTATCTACCTTTTCTGCCTCCTATTCACCCCTTACTTGTGGGGTCCCTCAGGGCTCCGCGCTTTCACCTTTATTGTTTAATTTGTATCTTCAGCCCCTTCTTGTCTCCCTCCGGAATACCCCAGTCACTATCTTTAATTACGCAGATGACCTTCAGTTAATTTTTCCTATTTCTAACCTCCCTTCCTCCTGTTTCAACTTTCAGTCCACCATGCTCAACATCGCTGAGTGGATGCTTCATAGTCAATTAAAACTTAACCCAACAAAAACTGAGCTGGTACTAGTTGGGGGCTCCACCAATCCGTGGAATTCTAGCTTTTGGCCCCCCTCTCTGGGTACTCCACCTGACCCGGTTGGCTCGGTGAAGAGTCTGGGGGTGATCATTTCGGAGGACCTCTCTATGAGGCCACAAATCAATGCAGTCACCTCATCCTGGTTTTTTCATCTTAGACGGATTCGTAAGATCAGCAGGTTCCTCACTAGAGATGCTCTGATCCTAGTCATCCTAGCATTGATCACCTCCAGACTCGACTATGCTAACACGCTGTATGCCGGAATTCCATCTATCCACCTCCACCGGCTGCAGCTTGTCCAGAATCAGGCAGCTCGCCTTATCTTTCGCCAGCCTAAGTACCAGCATGTCACTCCTCTCCTACGTAGTCTTCACTGGCTTCCCATCACCAAACGCTGTCTCTTTAAGCTTGGCTGTGTCATTTTTAAGGCCTTGTCTGACTCAGCCCCAGCATTCATTACCTCCTGCCTGACACGGTACGTCCCTCATAGAGACCTCCGCTCCGCCACCCTCAATCTCCTGGTCATTCCCAAATCCAGGCGGAAAAAGCATGGTGGCCTTAGTTTCTCCGCCATGGCACCTACCATCTGGAATTCCCTTCCCACTGCACTTCGTCTCTGCCCTACTTACGACCATTTCCGCAAGCTCCTCAAAACTTTTCTATTTTCAACAACTACCTGAGTAACTTCCCTACCCTAGCTGCTGTTACGTCAAGAGCGCCATGAAACCGTTGGTGAACGTGCGCGGTATAAATATTTTTAACGTAACGTAACGTAACATGAGTGATGTTACACATCGAATTTTATACATCACCACCTGTTTTTAGGCACATCACAAACATTGTCACCACTACCCAAAGTTTACATCACTTGCCCTCTTCTGCTTGTTGCGGAGGAACATGACTCTCTGTATCAGTACAATGAAGCATAATAGCTGTACACCGGCTTTTCATATGTTACTGCCATTTACAGTTCAAACTTGTCAGGCATCACAAAATGCTTTGATTGAGTACACAGCTATTTCGTACATAACTGAGACCACTGACTGCTTAGGGTCCCGTATATTCCACCTATTGGTTTTTTGACACTCAGACTACTGTAAGTGTGTTTCTTAGATAATTCTGATCACGGCCCTCAGGCGCAGCTGCACAGCGCGTCCGTGTATTTTACATGACTGAGATCACTCTTTGTCTTTGACCTCGTTTATTCCTTTCAGTGGCTTCCTCACACTTAGACTACTCAAACTGAGTTTACGAGGGCCTCGTGCACAGCTCTGCAGCGCTTCTGGGGAGTGCACATATGCTTTTGTATATGAAATGACTTCCAAAACTACAACTCCCAGGTGATTTTTAACACGCGACGCATGCACAGGAGACTAGCACACCTTTACACTGCACGTGAGCACTGGTTTTCACTGGGACTCCACATTGGTTCTGATTTACCTTCATTGTGGTCCGTACTTAAGGAGCGCGTTGAAACCGTGTCGCTTACCTCCGGTCGCACACTCTACCCACCTGGGGTATCGACGGAGTGGTAAGGGATGGGCAGGTTTCTTTGGTTATGATGGGTATATGCCTGGGTGCACGTTCTGTCAGAGTCTCTTTGTTGGGAACCTTGTTTTTCTGACAGCCCCTTGGTCTGTCCCATTATCTAGCCGTTTTACTTCACCCACAGCTTGACTACTTGGCTTGTTGTTTCTGCCTTATCTGCCACGCATCAGGGATTCTCAATTTATAACAACAGGCCATATTGCCACTACCTAACATAGTATGTCCCCGCTAGCCCCACTTATTGAACAACATGGGGTAAGTGTCATCTTGTATGCTGATGGTACACAGCTAGTGTTCTCTTTCAGGGATATATTTGAGGCAGCATTCTCTAACCTTAGACATTGTCTGGTCGATATTTCAACATGGATGACTCAGAACTGTCTGAGGTTGAATACAGACAAACAGAGGTTCTATTCTTCAATCAACCATCTCCTCCCCACTAAGACTTATGGTGGCTACCCAAGCTCAATCCCTCACCTCACCCTGTGCCCTCGGCCAGGAGCCTGGGGTTTAAGTTTGACTTCGCCCTCTCTTGCAAGACTCAGATTAGCCACGTCTCCTCTTCGTGCTTTTGGAAAATTAAGTCCCTACGGAGATTTCTCCATCTCTTACCCATGGACTGCAGAAAGACAGTCATTCATGTCCTCATCCCGTCTCAGTTAGATTATGCCAATAGTCTGTACCTGGGTCTGCCTGACTACCTGATCAGAAAGCTACAGATGATACAAAATGCGTCCGCAAGGCTCATAAGAAATGTCCCAATATGACACCATATATCCCTCCATTTACGGAACCGACACTGGCTGCCAGTAAAAAGGAGGGTAGAATTCAAAGTGCTAACTCTCGCCTACAGGGCAATTAAAGAAACAGGCCCCCACTACCTGAGAAAAAGACTCCGCAAATACCATCAGACGAGGACTCAGATCTCATCACCAAGTACATCTTGTTACTCCCCGTTTCAAAAAAGCCAGATTAGGGGGTCGGTCTTTTACGGTAAGAACTGCCCATCTTTGGAACTCTTCACCAGAGGTCATAAGGAAGGCCAATTCGGAATCTGCCTTCCACAAACTCCTAAAAACCTGGTTCTTTAGCCTCTCCTACCACCTGTAACTCTTGCCAGTCTGCTTCCGCCTCCTGCTCTCCGCAATTAGCGCCGGGACACCTCCGCCGGAGGTAGCTGTGCGCTCTATAAACTTCAAAATAAATAAAGAAAATAAATAAAGCGACCGATACTCGATCGCCTGGTTTTCCTAAACCATGGTCTCACTTGTTGTATCAGCTTGCTCTGTTGTACATAACACAATGGTGTGTGTTGCTTTTGCGACCATGCACAGTACTTAATAGACTCTGGGTCCCACTCTTCTCATAGATTTCTTCTTTCCCTTGTGATTTCTGTTTTTATTTGCCTCTTCGCATCTGGCATGTGGTGTTAAGATTTTGTGAAAAAAACTTCATTTGACACAAGCACACGCAAT